>NC_135870.1:1524981-1597481 GCF_031162955.1 Sander vitreus | reverse complement strand
AATGCCCTGCAGTGTCCGGCTGCGCCCTGCCAAGTGTCTGCGTCTTGCTACGCCCGCCCATGCTGTGCCACGCTACATCCTGTAACGCCCTTCAGTGCCCTGTTATGACATGGACTACTACGACTGCCATTTGTAGTCACTGTTCCATTATCTTTGTGACTATTATTGCCACTGTTCAGCACACCCCCAACCGGCACCATCAGGGAATTGAATTGAATTGAGCTGTTGTAAGATAAAAACCAGTAGTCTCGCATTGCCAGACCTTCCTCCACAGCGCTGCGGGGGAAGGTCTGGCTAGTCCACACAGCATTCCTGGATGGGAGAAAAACCTGCTCTGGTTTATTGGCATTTCTTTAAACCAATCACAATCATCTTGGGGCGGGGCTAAGCTCCGGACGGAGCCACGGTGCCTCTGCTAAATAGTCTCAGGAAGGAACTTGTTTTGGTGGAACATGTGGACGTTCAAAAGTAGTTTTAGTCGTGCAACAGAAAACTCAGATTGGACAGATAGTCTAGCTAGCTGTCTGGATTTACCCTGCAGAGATCTGAGGAGCAGTTAACCATAGCGGCACCGGAGCAATCCCAGAAGTAGAACATCGTGGATATAGACTACAAAACCTGTGGTGTAGTCTACGTGACGCGCAGGTACACGCCGTAAACCCACTAAGAAGGGTTTCCGTAGACCCGCTTACAAAAGCACAGAGAAGCCGTATTTTTCTGCTGCAGAAGCAACGAGCGCTCCAGCTGTTCTCTAACAGTTAACAGCCATCAGTTTACAGAACTATCTCAACGATCTGTCCAGTTTGTGTTTACTCTGATTAAGAAGTCCATCACATTAGCATAATGAGCACGCTGTTTACTTGAACTCTGACTTTCCCACTTTATCGTCTTAATGACTTCATAATTGCGTCTGGATGTAAACGGGGATGATCGTGGCGAGCACTAACGAGCATCAAGATGACTTTCTCTGAGTCGGTACACAAGGGTTCCGAGATTTCCCCGATGACACGTTCAGACGTTAAAGTCCATTAGACAATTGTCTGCGTGCAGCTGTTTGAATAGGTACAGTACACATCTCTGGTTATATATATATATATTATACTTTTTGTCACTTTATCCAGCCTCTTTTTGGTGCTTTTTCGGACTTTTCTTGGGCTTTACACTACCGGTCAAAAGTTTTATAGACAGAATACCAGCTGAGATCAGTTACATTGTTTCTTTAACCAGGGCAGCAGTTTTCAGATTACATTATGTGCTTACGTAATTGCAAAAGGGTTCTCCAATGTTTTCTCTGTTACTCACTCGGAGGATCACCCTAAGGGTCACGGACCCCATGTTGAAGGTCTCTGCATTAGACAACTGTCTGAATAAATGGTACACATCTCTGTAAGAGGGGGGGGGGTTACGGAATGCAGAGTTTTCCCTCGCTCTGTGGGAGACTAATGCTGCGTTCCAGTCAACCCGTAACTCGTGTTTTCACAACCTTCTCCCCGTGAAAGCGCCCTGGAACAGCAGTCAAAACCGAAACTTACTACTCGTGAACTGGTACCAGATCGTTGTTCTCCCAGTTACAGTTTTTGACGTCACACACACATAAACAACAATGGTCTGTCTCCATCCGTCCGTCCGTCCATCTGTCCATCCATCCATCCGTTTGTCTGTCTGTCTATCCATCCATCTACCTACCTACCTATCTATCTAAGAAGCGCTATATAAATAAAGTGTATTATTATTAAAAGTAAAAGTGCCATAAAGTTAATCTGCTTTCTAACACTGGCCCAACGTTGTCCTTTTTTTGAATCCCTCTTCTAAACCCAAACTCTGTTCGTGCCCACCAGGTTTGGAAAAAAAAACACAAAATGACCCTTTAAAGATGTATAGAGCTCGACCTCTGTGTTCTACACTGTCTCCGCCTTTGCTTTGAATGTTTGGCTTCTCCTTTGAGGAATAAGTGAGGCGCAAACGCACCCAAACACACAACCACTTAATGGGGTAATGATCGCCATCCTCAGGCGCTGTTTAATGGCCCGGCAAACAGCAAACATCACGCCATCCACCGGGCAAACATCACACATCAGAGGCAACGTGATGGATCATAGCGGAGCAATCAAAACATCAAATCTCCATAAATCTCCTCCGATGTGTTGGGCAGAACGTCAGCGGGCCAGAAACAAAGAACCAGACGGGGATTCAACGACTGTTTCACTCTTTCTTTCAACTTTAAACCTCCGACACAGATCACAATCATTAGATGTGAGAAAGGTCTTTTAGATAGTTTGATGCTTTTTTTCGCTGGTTTTTGGAGCTTCTTTCGCAGTTTTGGGCGCTTGTTCCCTGTATTTGGGCGTTTTTCTTTGCTATTTTGGGCGCTTGTTGGCCGTTTTTGGCACTGTTTTGGGTTTTCGGTCCAAAATGATGTCAAATTCCATTTTCTTTCTTCTTTTTTTTAAAACCACTTTTTTTTTTAGGAAAGTCCCCTAAACCCCCCACCAAATATGCACACCCAACTCTTCCACAAATCTTGGGAGAACACTGATAATATATATATATATATATATATATATATATATATATATATACATACACACAGTAAGACATGGCTGGTTTTTGCTGCTTGTACTGAAGCATTATTTCTATTATTGTAGACATGATTATAGAATATTAGCAGTTAAAGGGGTGATAGAATGATTATATAGGGTATTTTACACTGTTCCTTAAGGTCTCCTAATAGGCTATGTAACATTGGTTGGGCTGAAAATGGCCCGGGTGCTATTCTATGGGCCCTTAACTACCCTGTGAATATGGCTCTTATTTTTCTTCCAAATATGGTATGCTCATGAATATTTAGATGAGCTGCGCGCTGATTGGTTTGAGCGAACCACATACACTGGAGACGAGACAGCAGGTCTCATATTTCAGACACTGCAACGTTATACATTGTTTGTCTGCTATTTCGCTATTAAATTCACTTCTGAGACTTTTTTATGTGAGAAATCAACTATATAAAGCTCAAATATGGGACGTTTTACGAACATTGATGGCTAATTGCAAATTTGGTAAGACGTGTCGGACTTCAAGAGCTCCACACAGTCTGACGAGAAAGCGGCAGCCTGCTGGGCTCCATACCCAAGGCAAAGTCACTGTTTCTGGGTTACTGGACTACCAGGGCTCGGGGCTCCGCGGAGCTGGCCGGCTGCCAGCTGCCGGCATAACTATCGTATATTTACAGTTTGAATTTCGTCATGGCATGTATATCACAGCTACCCCAAGGTCTTACAAAGCTAACACTTTTGTCCGATTTCAATTTAATGCATTTTTGTGAATTTCGGAGGTCTCGTTAGCAGGAGGCAAGCTAGCTCTCATTGATCAGCTCCATCCAGCTCACTCGCGGATAATTGGCGTTTATTACCCCGATCGTTTTTTTAAATGACTCAACACACATATCCATTATAAGATTAACTGGAACCTGCAGTAAGAGATTGCTGGCGTAACAAGCTCGCTGACCGCGCTCTCACTCACACACAGCAGGAAGAGGGGCGCTGCAGGCCCTGGAGCTCTGTCAGGGCAGCGGCGTTTGGTAGTCCATTAACCCAAAAAACGGTGACTTTGCGCGGGTATGGAGCACTGCGGGCTGCTGGCCGTGACGGAGCGCCATCTACCTCACAGCAGGCCGGGCGGCGAGGCAGCAACCCAGGCAGCACCGGCCGCTGAACTCCGACACACAGTCGGACAAAATTTACAATTAGACATCAATTTTCGTAAAACGGTCCATATTTGACCTCTGCATAGTAGAGCATAACAAAGTCTCAGAAGTGAATTTAGTGGTAAAATAGCAGTATGTATATGTATACAATTACTGAGATCTGCACGACAAATTCAGAAGAGGTGTAGCCTATGTAAATGTTGGGGCGTGACAAAGATAGAGACCAGAGCCAAATATATATACATAGTTGATGTATAATTAGCTTCGTTGAGATCTGCCCGTTTTCAGAGGCAGTTTCAAATAGTGAGATTTGCAGAGGAAAGAGGTGTCAATGGGATTTTGAGGTTCTCTGTATGTCCTAGTTACCCACCAAACTGTCGTTATTCAACTATGACAAACATCGGTTTTGCATTCAATCACGCCTTTAAAGTTATTTCTGTGCATGTTGCAAAAGAAGCTGTGTGCATCTATTGAGGAAGTGGTTCAAGGGAATGTCCCTGATACACAGTTAAGCTGAAGTCATGAAATCAGTTTAGGCCTTCATGGCTTAAGGGTGCAGATAAGCAGGAACACAGAACAGGTAATTCCAGTCCTTCCAGAAAAATGTGGAAAGAAAAGAGTTTTTTGTGATTGTTTTGGGCTAAAATCCTCAATTATGCGTCACGTTTTCTTAAAAAATGTGATGGAATATGCGGGATATTTATGCAATGTTACGCGATGAAATTGCAGGAACTTTTTAAAACTGTGGTTTCATCGTGGCTTCATCGCGGGGTTTACAGCTTTTAGATGACGTTCACGTCGCGTGATTATGTCGCTTCATAACGCCACTTCATAACGCCACTTCATAACGCCGCGTCATAACGCCGCTTCATTACGCCGCTTCATTACGCCGCTTCATTACGCCGCTTCATTACGCCGCTTCATAACGTCGCTTCATAACGTCGCTTCATTACGCCGCTTCATTACGCCGCTTCATAACGTCGCTTCATAACGTCACTTCATAACGTCACTTCATAACGTCACTTCATAACGTCACTTCATCACGTCACTTCATAACGTCACTTCATAACGTTCTCATGGCAGCAGGGGAAACAGCTGCTCTTGTGTGAAGTAAACACAACATTTTTCATCTTTCTGCTGAGATATTTGGGACTTTTTTGCAATGAAAATGCGGGGATTATGAAGTCATGCAAGCCCTGCATATTTTGCGCAGAAAAGTGCGGCGTATGCGCCCCCCCCCCCACATAAATATGGGGACTTTGACTGATTATGCATTGAATTATGCGATCGCATACTCGCGTTCTTCTGGAGGGACTGTAATTCAAGTTGCAGAACAGATGAGGAAGTTTGCACCACAGGGTCGCGACCGTGTGTGTGTGTGTGTGTGTGTGTGTGTGTGTGTGTGTGTGTGTGTGTGTGTGTGAAGATAACAGTTTCTGTCTAGTGTTAAGTGTCTCATGTGCCTATCTGTGTGATGTTGTGCATTCTGTGGGAAAGGATTGTTGCAACATTAATGACAGGACGTAGCTGGTAGGAATACGTGTGTTTAGGCCCTTGGTCAAAAAGGTCACGAAGAGGAGGAAGACAGGGAGTGAAACCTGACTTCTGCTGGACTAGTGTGCACGAAGCAACCCCCTCACATCCTGATGACGACAGGAGGACGTTTGCTCGTTTGACTTGGGAGGTGTCGGAAACCTCAGTTTGTGAGCCCGCATGTGTATTTGTAAACTTATAATACTGTTTACTAAAAGTATTAATTTTATTCTATCGTCTCAGTGAGTTCTTTTAGTCCATCAGTTGAGAGATCATTTAAAGAACACGATGAAGAGGATAGTTCATAGAATAATGCAGATTGGAATCTGAGTCTGGGCCTGAGCTTTCAGAAGATTTATCCTCTTCAGTACATTCTGAAGAGATTAATAACATCCCATCGATGAGTTGGGCAGAATATTGCTTTTCTGTTCTCTGTGTGGTCGGGGGGGTTATTGATCATTTACAGGCTGCTGAATGATGTTTGAAATCTCGGCGATGAAGACTGCAAACGAGACAGAAATGAGGAAGGAAGCAGAGCTTAAAGCAACCATAAAGCTGGATTTAAGATTCAAAAACAGCTGTTTTATCAGAGTAAGGGCAGCGGCAGAGAAAAGAGCGTCTAATGGAGATGTCAAAGATCCACTCTGTTCACCTGAATGAAAGTCTGCAGCTGAGGATCAACTGCAAATGAGGGGGGGGACATCTTCAACACCTGCATCCAGGTTTAGGTTTGAGATTTTAGTAATCTGTGTATTTCTGGTGAAGTCTTAAGATCCTTGCATACTGAGTTCGGCCTAAAATAATTCATAACGGGTTCAATTTTCTGCATTTTTTTGCCCTCCGTTGCAAAACATGTTGATGTGTTTTAACAAAGAGAAGATATGAGGCGATCCAGAGATGACGCAGGCAGAGAGCAACGTATCATTTCATAACTCAGATCTAATGTCAACTGTCTGTCAACGGATCAGATGGTAACATACAGGAGGAGGATGAGGAGGAGAATGGAAGAGGGGAAGATGAGACGGAGACAGAAAGAGGAGAGCAACAGCGTAGTGATGGAGACAGAGAGAGGGAGAGAGGGAGATGGAGAGAGAGAGGGAGAGAGAGAGACGGAGAGAGAGAGACGGAGAGAGAGAGACGGAGAGAGAGAGGGAGAGAGAGAGAGAGAGGGAGAGAGGGAGATGGAGAGAGAGAGGGAGAGAGAGAGACGGAGAGAGAGAGACGGAGAGAGAGAGAGAGAGGGAGAGAGACGGAGAGAGAGAGGGAGAGAGGGAGAGAGAGAGAGAGAGAGGGAGAGAGAGAGAGAGAGGGAGAGGGAGAGAGGGAGACGGAGAGGGGGAGGGGGAGAGAGAGAGGGAGAGAGGGAGACGGAGAGAGAGAGGGGGAGAGAGAGACGGAGAGAGAGAGGGAGAGAGAGACGGAGAGAGACAGGGAGAGAGAGACGGAGAGAGAGACAGAGAGACGGAGAGACAGACAGAGAGAGAAACAGACGAGACAGACAGAGAGACAGAGAGAGAGACGGAGAGACAGACAAAGAGACAGACAGAGAGAGAGACAGAGAGAGAAAGACAGGAGCAGCGTCAGAGAGAGACAGCGAAAGGCAGACAGACAGACAGAGGTAGAGACAGAGCGAGAGAGAGACAGAGAGACAGACAGAAGGAGCGTCAGAGAGCGACAGAGTGAAAGAGACAGAGAGAGAGACAGGAGAGACAGCTACGCACAGATTATGAGAGCATTATCATTCTGCATCTCTTGTGTATTCGCATCACGTCTCTGTAATTCTTCTTGCGTCTCTATGTAGTCGTTCATCTTTATTTGTTCTGCGTCTCTTTGCAGACATTTTGCGTCTCTCTGTGGTCGTGCGTCTAGTTAGGGTCTCTACTTTAATGAGTTGGGGTCACTTTAATGAATCCATTCATATGCCGAGGTTTCACAGCTGCCAGCTGTTTGTCACAAACATCTGTTTCCATGAGCCTCGTGTTAATCAACACACCAACTGTTACAGTCACGCAGAAGTATTTCCTCTGCTGTCTTCGGCTGAGTGACGGCTGAAGAAATGATCCAGTCCTCCGCCTCAACACCAAACCGACTTCCTGTCCCTGAGCTCGTTAGACGTCTCCACCTCCACCGTCTTCAACACGTTGGTAACATAACGGTCTCAGAGGATCTACCGGGTAATCACACATCCAACAGAAGCTCCGCGGTGTGAAACTGAATCAGAATTAACTTTACTGTCATTCAGGGGCGGTTCTAGGATCAGACCTTTAGGGGGGCTCAGCCCCTAATGAGAATGTGACACAGATACAGTGCCTTGCAAAAGTGCCTTTTTAGGGGGGCTTGAGCCCCCTAAAAAAGGTCAAAAGTCATTGTAAGTACATACAGGCGCGAAGCGGGGAGGGGGGGGGTGGCTTCTTCGTTTAAAAAAACCGGAAAAGGCATCCAAGAAAACGTCCAAAAGAAACGGCAGAAGAAAATGACAAAACAAATTGCAAAAAGTCATGAAAAAGCGGCAACCATACATCTGTTGAAACGTTACGAGGCAGAGAGCCGGCCGCTAAATGAGTCAGATTAACTTCATGCTTCATTACACAACAAAGCACGTTACTGTCGCCACAGTGACAGCTTTATTCAGCTCGTTTTCTGTGAACGATGTGTCTGTCCACTGCTGCTGGGTCTAACGTTAGTGGTCCGCTGACCCACTGCTGGGTCTAACGTTAGCGGTCCGCTGACCCACTGCTGGGTCTAACGTTAGCGGTCCGCTGACCCACTGCTGCTGGGTCTAACGTTAGCGGTCTGCTGACCCACTGCTGCTGGGTCTAACGTTAGCGGTCCGCTGACCCACTGCTGCTGGGTCTAACGTTAGCGGTCCGCTGACCCACTGCTGCTGGGTCTAACGTTAGCGGTCCGCTGACCCACTGCTGCTGGGTCTAACGTTAGCGGTCCGCTGACCCACTGCTGCTGGGTCTAACGTTAGCGGTCCGCTGACCCACTGCTGCTGGGTCTAACGTTAGCGGTCCGCTGACCCACTGCTGCTGGGTCTAACGTTAGCGGTCCGCTGACCCACTGCTGCTGGGTCTAACGTTAGCGGTCCGCTGACCCACTGCTGGGTCTAACGTTAGCGGTCCGCTGACCCACTGCTGCTGGGTTTAACGTTAGCGGTCTGCTGACCCACTGCTGGGTCTAACGTTAGCGGTCTGCTGACCCACTGCCGCTGGGTCTAACGTTAGCGGTCCGCTGACCCGCTGCTGCTGGGTCTAACGTTAGCAGTCCACTGACCTGCTGCTGCTGGGTCTAACGTTAGCGGTCCGCTGACCCACTGCTGGGTCTAACGTTAGCGGTCCGCTGACCTGCTGCTGCTGGGTCTAACGTTAGCAGTCCGCTGACCCGCTGCTGCTGGGTCCAACGTTAGCGGTCCGCTGATCTGCTGCTGCTGGGTCTAACGTTAGCAGTCCACTGACCTGCTGCTGCTGGGTCTAACGTTAGCGGTCCGCTGACCCACTGCTGCTGGGTCTAACTGTTCCTCCTCACTCCCTGCAACTCCAAGAACATTTGAAAAAATTAAAAAAGTTCCTATTACTTCTGGAGAAGATACTCCAGGAAATGACATCCCAATAAGCATGAATACCAACGTAGGCACTGCAGAGTTCAAAGGGTTTAAGATTCAAAGACGAAGAAGTGAACTCCTTTTACATGAAGGTTGTCACCACCAGTGTGATATTAAGTAATGGTGAACGGAGACAACACACAAATCAGCCGGAGGATTCGTCTATTTATGTCTTAAGTTTATACTTGATGTCATCTTGGCTAATTACTTCAGGTTAATGACTCTGACAAAGTCTTAAAAACTCAATTTATAGCTACTGTTGAGCTTTTCTAATTGTCTTTATTTGCAGATTATTTCTGTGACTGTCATTTCATTTTCTAATGAGCCATAAAGTTTTACACTTTCCTTCTTTTTTTAGAGTTTTTAAAGTCTCGACATGCGGTTATCTTTGATGGGTATCTTTCCCTGTTTTCCCATGCACTGGTGTCTGAGTGACTGATCTTTGAAATTGCTCCAGTATTGAGCTTGAACGCTGTAACTGGCAGCCGTGAACCGGGCTGCAATGTAACGTTAACGGACAAATGTTCATCATCAGTTAGCGCCCACTACAAGTTCTGTTTTTTGCCGCTGACAGACTATTATTATTGACAGATTATTATTCTAAGTGTCTGACAACATTATGAAAGGATCCCTAGAGAGATAGACCTTTTAGTTAAAGAGTAAGATCCTTTTAGTTTAACATGAAACAGCCCCGAAATCACCATCACCAAACTACACCAGACTCCATGTAAATAATCAGGACTTTTAGCGTGTATAGAGCCAGCATATCTCCACATGTAAATGGGTGAATTAAAGGTTTATTTCAACCAAACCAGAGTGGTGATTGTTGGAACAGTGGAAAGATGAACCAAGACGGCTTTTGGTAGTTTTATTTTGTTTCCATCCACTTTGAATGAAGTGTGTTTTACGATGATAAAATGACTATTATTTACATGGAGTCTGGTGGATGGAACAATTGCCCGTTAACGTTACATTGCAGTTTGTTTCTCGCTTAACACCGGACCAATTGCAAAGATTGTTGTTCCTATCAGTCACTTAGACACAAAAACATGGGAAAATAGGTTAAAAAAATTTTTTTTAAACGGATGTTACCCTTTAATACGCTGCACATTTTAGATCTTCTGTTTCACTGGTAAGAGGCGCTATATACATAAAGTGCATTATTATTATTAAAAGTGCCATGAAGTTAATCTGCTTTCTCATGTTGGCCCAACGTTGTCCTTGTTGAATTTTTAATCTCTCTTCTAAACCCAAACTCTGTTCGCACTCTTTGTCTGGAACAGATCCCTAACCTTGGACACAGAGAGAAAACTTCTCACCTGTTCTTCCTCTCAGGATTATATTATAAATTTTAAGCTGAAAAGCCAACAAATCCTCTTCTGCCTTGTTAAATATTCATGCCTGAATGCGAAACAGAAGAGAAAGGAAGAGAAGGATGAAAAAAAAAATACTCTTTTGTTCGTCGTCACGTGAAAGACAAACATACAGCCGGAAATTAAAACTGCACAGGCACAATGTCTCTCACACGAATATAAAATAATCGGTACTGTAATTAAGCATGCAGAAGATGAAGCTTCCTCTGAGAAATAAAGATCAGTCTTAAGCTTCTTTGTAATCAAGCTGACGGAGATAGAGAGCACCTATCAGTGCACTGATTTCCGCCGCGTTGGAATCGTCTGATGTGTTAAGACTCACGGCCCGCTGTAGAAATATTTCTATATTCTAGATGTGGTATTCTCAGTATCATAGTTGTATCCCTGTATAATGTGTAGACTTGGGAACACGCAGTTAGTTAGCTCAAGCTTTGATTACCTTATCAGTTCAGGAAACTGAGTGTGTATTAGACTCAGGACACACAGAAAGGCAGCTTCACTTTTGAGTACCATATACTGTACAGTAAGTCCAGGTATGTGAGTGTACACACACACACACAGAGAGAGACACACACACACACACACACACACACACACACACACAGAGAGACACACACACACACACACACACAGACACACACACAAACACACAACCCCCCCCCACACACACACACACACACACGCACAGAGACACACACGCACAGAGACACACACGCATGCATGCACGCACACACACACACACAAACACGCAGACACAGACACACACACACACACAACCCCCCCCACACACACACAAACACACAGACACACACACACACTGTCCTTGAACACTTGAAGTGGTGCTGCTGATCTCGCTGAGAGTTTCAGACGTCTGACATCATGTGTTTGTGTTCTTCTTCACTTCATCTGGCTTAGCTGTTTGCTCCGTGTGTGGGCGCCAGGTGTGTGTGTGTGTGTGTGTGTGTGTGTGTGTGTGTGTGTGTGTGTGTGTGTGTGTGTATATTGCAGGGCTTTTGCTCGCCACTACAGAGGCATCCTTAGTGAATAGTAGAACAAAAAGACAGAGGCTCTTAATGAGCTCTGCTGCTGCTAAGACCCACAGTAAAGTAGGCCGTGTGCAGGACCAGCAGTCTCAAAATGTCTTGTTTTGTCCCCAAATCAAAGATATTCAGTTTACTGTCACAGAGGAGAGAAGAGACTAGAAAATAGTCACATTCAACACGCTGACACATTCTTCCTAACGCCTGGAAACAGATGCTGAGGAGTGAAACTGGCACAGCGGAACTGTTACTGAAAACTGGCGTGCGTCCTCATTTCTAAATGTCTTTGTTAGTGTCTGTCAGAGATGTTCACAAGTCATGTTTTGGAAGTCCAAGTCGAGTCTCAAGTCTTTGAGCTCAAGTTCAAGTCAAGTTTCAAGTCTCTGGCCATCTGATCTGTCCCTTAAGCCCGAGACCCACCAAGCCGATAATCGTCCGTCTGACAGTCTGGCGAGGTCGGTGACTCGAGTGTGTTCGGTGTGTTCCGTGCCGTCGTCTGTCCGAGGGGCCGTCGGCCTTCATTTTGGCCGATTTGACATGTATAATCAGAAGTCGGACCCAAATGAGCCATCTGATTGGTGGAGAGCTGACCAGGAAACGGGGGGCGGAATGAGCGTGACTAGAGTCTCTCAGAATGTGATGAAAATCTTCTAAACTGACCTTTATTGATCTGAAATGAAGACAGATTCAGCAACTGCACGGCCTGTTTCTCTCTTACAATGTTTTCAGAAACACGTTACGGTGAACTATCTTAGTCCAATATGAGATCGTATTCTGAACGAGCCGCCATGACAGTCTGGCTTTGAATTTCCGGAGAAACCAGACCCACGTGACGCGTTCGTCCAATCAGCTGTCGGTTTTAATTTTTTGGACAACAATCCAGATTAGCGCCGCCTGCTTTTATGGAGACGTATTACGTCTCGTCTCTTCGGTGTGTCCTGAGGCACTTTGTTGACCAACTCGGGGAGACTGATCAGTCCGACTGTCTCTTCTGCCGATGGTCGGCCGTCTGGTCGGTGTGTCACGACCTTAACACTGGATTGTTAAATCTTATGAATTCAAAGCATGTCCTGTAGCTACCATCCATACAGTACAGTATCAAAATCAGTTGCATCGGCTACACTATCTGAGGATCCTCAGGAAGCACAACCTGGACTCCAACCTGCTGCTGAACTTCTAGCGCTTGTCCATCGAGAACCTGCTGACGTACTGTATCACAGTATGGTACGGCAGCTGCACCGTGGCAGACAGGGAGAGGCTTCAGAGAGTAGTAAGGGCATCTCTCCCCTCCCTGATGGACATTTAAACGTGCGGTATACTTGCCGCAGCCGACCTGTCGAGCGCCAGTGTGACGTCATGGGAGCGCCGTAACTGTTTATACTCCCGCGTGGTGGTCGCGACACTAGGTGCAGTCTTCTCCTAAACAGAGGTGGCGCTAATGAGGAAAGGCTACCGACTTTGCTATTTCTACGGACTAGACGGCAGAACTGGCAGCAGCATTGACGTCAATGCTTCGATTTGATTGGATGACATACTTGGTCGGATCAAGGCTTTCATTCGCCATAAAAGAACTCATCTTAACCCAGTAAGTTTACAAGAGAGACCTGCAGTCAGTCTGACTGACAGTCTTGTGTCAGTCAGAGAGTCCTGGCATCCGGTTGCCCTTGATCTCGTTCGCTGCTGAAAAGAATAGAGTGGTGCGCGCCCTCCATTCAAAATCCTGGCGCGCCAGCGAGATCTACGTCATTTATATATATATATATATATATATATATATATGCTAAATGTAGCGTCTCTTTCACATTAGCATGTGACTGACCTATCTGGGTGCGTTTGGAGATGCCTGATGAAGTTCGACGTTGTTGATCCGGCATCATTTATCTTGGTGCCACACACCTTGCGTGTAGCTGTTCTCTTACTGCCACTGTTTACCAAGTTATTGAAAGCAAAACTAATGAGAAAAGGTACAACTCCGGGAGGACTTGGTGTCGCCATCGTCAATGCATTTTTTGATATGTGAGTGCGCGCACATAAGGCATAGCATAGCGCATGCGGTACGTTGCACATTATGGCAAAGGGCAGGGGACATGCAGCTCGTCATACGAAAATTGAAATAGATGAATGAATTTAGATTTAAAAAGCAATAATTGCATGAAAACAGGTTGTTGACGAGACTCGAAGCTCGAGTCCGAGTCAAGTCTGAAGTCAGCTGTTTGTGCGACTTAAGTGCGACTGGAGTCCGAGTCTCAGACTGGAGTCCCCATCTCTGGTTTCCGTCCAGACTACAAAGCAACCCTGGAGTTTTCAAACCAAAACGGGGTCAGCAGTGTTTCCAAACGTGAAAGTTTTAGGGGATCTTTTTTAGTGGGGTGACATTTTTCTAAAATTCTGAATTTTTTCTGACTTTTTTTCTCAAAATATTCCGACTTTTTTCACTCAAACTCTTCCGTCTACAGACTACAAAGCAACCCTGCAGTTTTAAAACCCAAACGGGGGCAGCAGTGTTTCCAAATGTCTCCATTTTAGGAGCAGTAGTGTGAACGCTTGGCGTAAACGTAGCAAAAGATATTTGTTTTTAAAAACAGCAGTGTGAATGTCGCTCACAGGCTTTAAAGTACTTCCTAACACCTGGAAACACACGCTGAGGAGTGAAACTGGCGCAGTTCCCCTTTCAAAGGGGGAACTATGCAGTTTTTGTAGCTTAATTTACCTTAACTGAACAGCTTCGGAGTCATTGGAATGGTTATATGACTTTTTTTGGGTTGAATGGTGGTCGTCTCGTTCCCCCCTAGCGCCTGTGAGCTGAAAAACCACCCTCGCAATTTTGGGGCGGCTGATATCAGGTCTTGTGATGTAACAAATTGCTTCACGGCACTGCACACATACAGGAACCAGCTAGCTATAAGAACGAGGTAGCGGTGGAGTTTTTCACACTATCGTCATGGCTTAGACAGCAAAAAAGAAGCAGAAAGCTAGGAAAGTATTGTCGGAGGAACAGAGAAAGAGGAAGTAAACATAGGCGCTGCCAAATATCTATTCTGAAGCTGTAGGAGGAGCTCTATAGAGAAACCTGCCAGCAAAAAGCAAAAGAAATTGCCAAAACTGCATAGAGCCCCTTTAAATAAAAACTACAGCACAACTCCTTCTCTCTCTTCTCTTCTGCACTTCTTCTTCGTCCCTGTTGGCCTTGCAGCAGCAACATTCAAACACAAACCCACACAACAATCGATGCAGAGCCAGCTCTGACCTCCTGCATATCTAAAGTCCTCATAAAAACACCAAGAAGTTGTTCCGTCTCATCCGCTCAGCTCTGCGCTCAAAGCACTGTGGGGAAATCAACAGGCAGCAGGGGGCTTAATTAACTCTGAACTCTGAGGCTTACCCTCCGTCAGGCCCATGTGGATGCTCCAGTAGTTCTGCAGACACTGCAGCTCTTTCTTCATGCCTCTCTTGCAGCGGCAGTCGTACAGAGGCGAGTCCTGCAGCACCTCCAGCGCCCCCTGGCACTCCTTAGAGGCCAGCATGGCGCTGCGCTCCTTGTCCCCACCGGACAGGCACTGGCGCATGATGCGGTAGCGGGAGCTGCACTGGCCGTTCTGGTTGCAGAGTTCAGACGCTCGGACGCAGTCCAGAGGTTCCCTCCAGCCGGGGGAGCCCAGCTCAGAGTCGCACACACACACATCTGGAAGAAGGGAGAGAGAGGAGGAAACAGAAAGGAGGGATTCAAACGCTAATAAGGGATTGAAATGTGTCTGTGGCATTGAGTGTAAAAAAACAATGCATCTGTGATGTCACCCATTGGTTTGTGGATTGACTTTTTTTTTAAGATTATTTTTTGGGGAATTTTAGGCCTTTAATTCAACAGGACAGATGAAGACATGAAAGGGGAGAGAGGGAGAATGACATGCAGCAAAGGGCCGCAGGTCAGAGTCGAACCCGCAGCCGCTGCATTGAGAAGTAATCCTCTATATATGTGCACCTGCTCTACCAACGGCGCTAACCCAGCCCCTGGACTGCCGTTTTAAAGCCTGAAGTTTGCATTTTGGCCATCGCCAGCTTGGTTTTTTGGAGCCTGATGTGACCACATTTAGGAAAAAGGGCGGAGCTGGGAAAGATGGTGTGGCTAAGCCAGTGTTGTAGGGCTGCAAAAGTTTGATTTTCATTGTCGATTAATCTGTCCATTACTTTCCCTGGCCCTCCGCTCTTTTTCCTGCCCCGAGGAGCTATGAGCGAGGATGGAGGATGGATATCTGAGGAGCTATGAGCGAGGATGGAGGAGGGATCTCTGAGGAGCTATGAGCGAGGATGGAGGAGGGATATCTGAGGAGCTATGAGCGAGGATGGAGGAGGGATCTCTGAGGAGCTATGAGCAAGGATGGAGGATGGATATCTGAGGAGCTATGAGCGAGGATGGAGGAGGGTTCTCTGAGGAGCTATGAGCGAGGATGGAGGATGGATATCTGAGGAGCTATGAGCGAGGATGGAGGAGGGATCCCTGAGGAGCTATGAGCGAGGATGGCAGATGGATCTCTGAGGAGCTATGAACGAGGATGGAGGAGGGATCTCTGAGGAGCTATGAGCGAGGGTGAAGAAGGGAGGATGTAAGAGCGAGGACATCGTCTTGGAATTTGGGAAACACTGATCCAAATTTTTCAGCATTTTATGACACTTTAGAAACCAAACAACTAATCCATTTAGAAGAAAATAATCCAAACATTAATCAGCAATGAAAATAATCTGTAGTTGCAGACCTTACTGTCATGGTACACTTCTGAAAACAAGTGCAAAGCAATCAATCATTTATCAGCCAAGCTTCAAAGGAAAAGTCGGTTATTTGGCATTAAGTTCTCCATTGGGACTCTTTGGGTCGCGCTAGCTCTGCACTCATCACCTCTTGTTGTAGACGTTGTAAAACAATATTTACAGGTCCTACAGGTCAGGTTTTACACTGAGCTGATAAAAAAATACAGTACAAGTACAAGCAGCTCTTTCCACAGAAGAAAAGAACCCTCAGAGATCCACTTTAAAATCCGTCACTGTGTACGAGATTTAAATAAGAGGAGGAGCCGTCACTTCACAGAAACACAGTATGTCATTGTGGCTGTAATTATTACTGAAGGGGGGTGAACAATGACCTGCATACAGATTTAAATCACCCCAGCTAAACTACAAATCCAGTCAGAATGATGCTTCAGTTAGCCTAAACATTTGCATTAGGGCCGCAACTGCAACGGTGGTTATTTTCTGCATGAATTGCATAAGTTGTTTGGTCTTTAAAATGTCAGAAGATGTGGATCAGTGTCTCCCAAAAGCCCAAAAAGACGTCCTCAAATGTCTTGTTTGTCCACAACTCAAAGATATTCAGTTTACTGTCCCAGAGGAGAGAAGAAACTAGAACATATTCACATTTAACAAGTTGAAATGGTACGACTTCTGTTTTATATCCTCCTATTTTAATAGTACTTTAACTTAATACTGTATATTCAACCTATGTTTATTAGTGGTGTCACGATTCTCCAAATCCTCCAAATTTTCGATTAAGGTCACAGTTCGATTCGATTCTCGATTTTTACATTTTTTTTTTTTTTTAAAGCACAGGTTGCTATGCCATTTTTAGACTACACTTTTATGCAATATCATATCTGACCTTTGTTCGCAATGTACTACACCAATTTTTTTTTTTAACCTTTTAAGTCGATTGAGAACAACTTCTCATTTGCAACGACGACCTGTCACATTCACACAGTTCCACATTCATACCTGGAAGCTGCCCAGTACTACCACAGTCTGATCTGATCACATTCATACTGGAAGCTGCCCAGTACTACCACAGTCTGATCTGATCACATTCATACTGGAAGCTGCCCAGTACTACCACAGTCTGATCTGATCACATTCATACTGGAAGCTGCCCAGTACTACCACAGTCTGATCTGATCACATTCATACTGGAAGCTGCCCAGTACTACCACAGTCTGATCTGATCACATTCATACCTGGAAGCAGCCCAGTACTACCACAGTCTGATCTGCTGGCCACTGAGCAGCTCCACTGGAGCGGTTGGGGTTAAGGGCCTTGCTCAAGGGCACCTCAGTGGTGATAATGAGGGAAAGCCAACCACCCAGATTTTTTTCCTGTCGGTCTAGGGATTGAACAGACGACCTCCCGGTCCCAAGCTCAGTTCTCTAACCACTAGGTAACCACTGCCAACATTAACAACATAATGTAACAATAACTTATATCTTCAGTCAATTGGAAACTTAAGCAAAATAACCTGCCATCTAGTTTCTCTTTTGTAACTGCAGTCTTCTTCACAGAAGATGACATTCAAGTTCAACAAAAAACCCAAACAAAAAAACTGCTGAGTTGCCATGCCATGTTAGTCGTGCTGCCAGTGGAAGAATATGGTACACACACATAGGAAATCCAAAATACTTCCACATCGGCGACTTCAGTGAAAGAGGAGGGGGTTCAAGTTCTGTCGATGGGTCTCCTGCATCTGCAGTTGCCATGCTAACTGTTGACTGGCTGTAGCTAAGTTACAGGAGGTTGACTGACTCGCAGTACTTCAACACGTGTGTTTTTTTTTCCGGCTTGGCAAGCCGACCGGATGTGACATGGGGGGCGTGCAGCATTTCGGTCGATTTCGAAATCGTGACACCCTGAATGTATATAATATGTTTTCTGTTTAACTCACCCGTGCCCTGCATGCTCTCAGGTGTTATAGGGGGCGGCGACCTGACAATTCCTGCTTTTGTGCTCTTGTTGATGATGTCATGGCTTGAACCAAGTAAGGTGGCGGGGTTGCATTAAAGGGGAACTCCGGTATTTTTCAACCTAGACTCTATTTTGTGACTGATGTGAAACATTTTTGAAATTGCTCCAGTGTTGAGCGAGAGTGCTGAAGTCGGCAGTGGCGAAACAAGCTGCAGTGCAAAGTTCCTTCACCCCTATTTTCCACCAGGCGCCTCTGCGGTGCGTTAGGCCTCCTGCACACTGGCTGCGTGGCGTGAGCGTGTCAGCTGCGTGGCGTGTCCGTTTTTATTTCGGCTCCCATGTTAACAGGTTAGAGCTTGCACGCTGCCTGCGTGACACGCACGTCTCAGGAAATGCGTGCATGCTGAGTCTCTCATTGAAGCACTTTGTTGGACTGCTTACAGCCGCAACAATTGTTGCATTTTTCATTTGGCTCGGTCTGCGTTCACACTGCAGTTTGTCAAACGCACCGAACACTGTAAACACACGTTACGGGATCGAGACCGTCGCCTGTTTATTGGACAGAATATCCGAAACCTGCCGACACTTCTGCTCTCAGAAATAATGGAGCAACGCCTAATTTATAACGTCTTGGGTTTTCTGGCTCTGCTCTAGTGTTTCGAATATTTTAGAAGAAGACAAACAATGTGAGCAGCTGACAGACAGCGAGCAAAGGAGAGATATGATGATGTCACACAGACGACCAGCGATGTGTGCTCAGAACAGCTCATAGATCTGAAAGTTATCGTCCCTTAAATCATATATAAGTCTGTTAATTCTGTGCAAGGTTGAAACTGCAGGCTAGTAAATGCTCCGTTTTTGGTTCACTTCCTGTATTTGGGTCGGATCGCGTTCTCACCTGAAGTGAACTGAGCTCTAGTTCACTTGGAAGCTAAAACCGAGACCCCTGTTTTTCAAGTGGACCAGAGTTTGTTTGTTTGATCCGAGTTCAGATTAGCTTTCACACCGCCCCGAACCAACCGGACTATCAGACCAAAACAATTCAGGGTTCGGTTTAAACTAGGGATACACCAAATCCAGGATTCGGCTTTGGATTCTTTTGACGGGGTTGGGTTTCTGCTGAACCCTACGCTTGCTCTCCGCGCGCTACGCTGGTCGCCGTAATGACGGCGCCGTTGATTACAGGAAGGTGTTTACGTAGGTGGAGCTTCAATGCAGCAGGCTGAGAGGAAGTGGAAATGGAACTGGTGAGCAGAAAAAGTGTTGTTAACGTTGACGTTAGCTAGCGCTAGCTGATAGTAGCGATTTCTAGTCGGCGACATATTTTGGGCTTCATTTAATAAACATAACCTGTAGTAGTACACACTCGTATGTGTATTGTTTTGATTACAATGTGAGGAATTACTTTACGTTGCCTATTTATGTCTATTTATTTCTATTTCGGGTTTGACTGCCCTTCCAGGGCACTTTCATCATTATAAAGTTGTGAAAACACGAGTTACGGGTTGACTGGAACGCAGCATTAATAAGAAAGAAACAGAAAAAAAACATTAAAAAAAAAGTGGAAAAAAAACATTGAAATAATTGACAAACACGTTGAAAAAAAGTGAATGTTAAAAAAATCGACAATAACAAAAAATGTTTTTGACAATAATGACGAAAATTAACAAAAATGTTAAAAACAACAAAAACGTAGGAAAGAATGTTGAAAATGTTGAAAAAGCAACTAAAATGTCACAAAAAAACGTTATACAGGTAAAATGACAAAAATTTCGAAAAAAAACAACAACAAAATTGGGGGAAGAAAGCAACTAAAGCATGGCAAAAAAAACTAATAATAATAAACAAAAAAATAACTGACAAAAAATGTAAAAAAAAAAAAAAAACGTCATTTAGAAAAAAATCGACAAGAAACCTAAAAAACAACAAACGCGGAAAAACGTAGGAAAAAGCCTAAAAACGTATTTTGGGACAAAAAAATAAAAAATACATTTAAAAAAAATTTATATATATCGAAAAAAAACCTACAAATGTTGAAAACGAGAAAAAGGCACCAAACATTTAGGACCACCCTGGATCTGCGTCAGCAACAACCTGAATGAGGTTAATGTGACTCGTGCCCCTTTTTCCTAGGAGGGGGGGAGATGTTACTAGGGGTTTACTCACCCAACACAAACACCAAAGTGATGATCAGGATCATTTCTCGTCCGGTAGTAATCCCACAAATCATAAAGACGGAGAAAAAAACAAACAGGCTCGGTCTCCCGCGCTGCCCGGTCCGGTTCACCCTGTTTCTCTCTTTCTCTCCCGGTGTCTCTCACTCTCTCTCTCGTTCCCTTTCTACACAGGGAACCCGTAAAGCTGTCGCCGACATGGTGGAGTGAGCAAATACCCCTGGAGACGGTACCGACTGGGCAGCCTGGACCCCTGGAGACGGTACTGCCTGAGAAAAGACCCCTGGAGACGGTACCGACCGGGCAGCCTGGACCCCTGGAGACGGTAGGCTACTGCCGGGGAAAAGGTATTGCCTGAGAAAAGACCCCTGGAGACGGTACTGCCGGGGAAAAAGACCCCTGTAACCGACCGGGCAGCCTGGACCCCCCACTGGAGACGGTGCTACCGACCGGGCTCCCTTGCTCTGCAGACTCACACCTGCACACACGGAGAAGTATTCACGGAGTCCGCGGAGAGGACAACATATTCCGCTGAAGCAGCGTGTTTCGGAGTATCCACGGTTTTATCCGGAGAAATAAACCCTTCCCTCGGTGTAGTTCGGCTCCTCTGTGCACGTTACAAACGTTAAAACATCCAGGCGCTCCCGCCCGTTAACGTTACTCCAACTTTCCCCGGAGGTTGTCACTCAGAAACGGAGAGGGACGTGAGATCAGACCGCGGCGCTCCCGCTCTCCTCTTCTCCCTGGCTGCACATAAAATATGAATACTATTGATAATATTGATAACAGTATGACTGCGTGTGCAAGTTAAATCGGTGGACTGCACTCCGGAGCAGCCTGCTGCGTAAATGGCGCGCGTGTTCTCCCGGTAAACGTCGCTCTTTAATCCACTCCGGCTGCGTCGCGCGTCCGCTCTGCTCCCGTCTCCTTCTGCAAACTCAGTGCAGCGAGCAGAGGAAAACCTAGAACGCCCCCCCCACACACACACACACACACACACACACACACACACACACACACACACACAGACACACACCTCGCTTTTCTGCATTTGTTTCAAGCTTATAATTTGTTGCATTAAAGCAACATATTTTATATTTCAGGTTTTATTGATATTCATATTTTCTCTACATTTAAATGTCTATCTTTTATGCATTGTGGATTTTCCAGAAGCTTTGGTATCTGAGGCTCCAGAAGACAAAATTAATAATTTAAGACAAAATAAATCACTTTAAAATGTTGAGATACATATAGGCGTATATGGTCGGAAAGGGGATTTGGGAATTGAACCTGCTGAAGTTCTATAGTCAGTAGGTTTTCTTTCAAAAGAAAAGGAAACAGAGTTTTTTTTAACTTTACGCAACGTTAGGTACCGTACGCAACGCTACGAACGCAACGCTACGCAACGCAACGCTACGCATCGCAACGCTACGCAACGCAACGCTACGTAACGCAATGCAAAAAATGAATCTCATCACGGGGAAGTGATCTGACACAACTACATAACCTCCGCCTCCAGTAGACTCTACAGTGATGAGCCCCGCAGGGACGGAGATAGAGAGAGAGAAGAAACCAGACTTTTTTCTGCCTCAGACTGACACACAGACAGACACTTTTCTCAACATTAACGGCGCTTTTTCCCCCTCCAGTATTTGTTGTTGTTTTGTGGGTTTTTTCCAACTTTTCTTTTCTGAATATTAGTTTTTTTTTCCTGCCTGTCCAATCGCGAGTCAATCCTATTCGTCAGTGATGACTTTTCAGTCCGTTTTTATGGCATCAAATAACTAGTAGAGAGGGGAAGTCCCTCCCCTCCCGGTGGACCGCCATGGGACCTTAATTCAGAAAAAATAGGAACGGTAGTGAACGGGGAAATTATTATTTGACAAACCTACGGCAAACTGAGACTTTCTTCACTGACAAACATCATATGTGTAATCGATGACTGAATTCAAACGGGATCAAAACATTATCAGTCTCTCCCCGTTCACTACCTCTCTAAAAACTGATCAGAAAAATGAACACTAGAACAAACATCAGCGTGAACAGAACTACCTAAAATAACCCAAAACTATCTTTGGGAAAAATGTACTTGTCGCATCCGCTATCAGAGGGAGGGATGGAGGGAGGGAGAGGAGACAGAGGGAGGGAGAGGAGGGAGGGAGGGAGACAGAGGGAGGGAGGGAGAGAGGGGGAGACAGAGGGAGGGAGGAGGGGAGACAGAGGGGAGGAGAGGAGACAGAGGGAGGGATGGAGGAGACAGAGGGAGGAATGGAAGGAGAGGAGACAGAGGGAGGGATGGAGAGAGAGGAGACAGAAGGGGGGGATGGAGGGAGAGGAGACAGAGGGAGGGATGGAGGGAGAGGAGACAGAGGGAGGGATGGAGAGAGAGGAGACAGAAGGGGGGGATGGAGAGAGAGGAGACAGAGGGAGGGATGGAGGGAGAGGAGACGAGGGAGGGATGGAGGAGAGGGGAGAGGGAGGGATGGAGGAGAGGAGACAGAGGGAGGGATGGAGGAGACAGAGGGAGGATGGAGGAGACAGAGGGAGGGATGGAGGGAGAGGAGACAGAAGGGAGGGATGGAGGGAGAGGAGACAGAAGGGGGGGATGGAGGGAGAGGAGACAGAGGGAGGGATGGAGGGAGAGAGACAGAGGAGGGATGAGAGAGAGGAGACAGAGGGGGGGGGATGGAGAGAGGAGACAGAGGGAGGGATGGAGAGAGAGGAGACAGAGGGAGGGGGATGGAGAGGGAGAGGAGACAGAGAGGGAGAGAGATGAGAGAGAGAGGAGACAGAGGGAGGGATGGAGAGAGAGGAGACAGAGGGGGATGGAGAGAGAGGAGACAGAGGAGGAGGGATGGAGAGAGAGGAGACAGAAGGGGGAGGGATGGAGGAGAGGAGACAGAGGGAGGAGATGGAGGGAGAGGAGACAGAGGGAGGAATGGAAGGAGAGGAGACAGAGGGAGGGATGGAGAGAGAGGAGACAGAAGGGGGGGATGGAGGGAGAGGAGACAGAGGGAGGGATGGAGGGAGAGGAGACAGAGGGAGGGATGGAGAGAGAGGAGACAGAAGGGGGGATGGAGGGGCTTATGACTTATACTGCAGCCAGCCACCAGGGGGTGATCCAGATTTTTAGGCTTCACTTATACAGGTTAGGAATCAACTCCTCCATGTCTTGTGTTTTCTCCTTAACTTCTTCAGGACATGAACACCTGTTTCCTGGTGAAAGTCTTGTGTTTTCTCCTTAACTTCTTCAGGACATGAACACCTGTTTCCTGGTGAAAGTCTTGTGTTTTCTCCTTAACTTCTTCAGGACATGAACACCTGTTTCCTGGTGAAAGTCTTGTGTTTTCTCCTTAACTTCTTCAGGACATGAACACCTGTTTCCTGGTGAAAGTCTTGTGTTTTCTCCTTAACTTCTTCAGGACATGAACACCTGTTTCCTGGTGAAAGTCTTGTGTTTTCTCCTTAACTTCTTCAGGACATGAACACCTGTTTCCTGGGTGATAGTCTTGTGTTTTCTCCTTAACTTCTTCAGGACATGAACACCTGTTTCCTGGGTGAAAGTCTTGTGTTTTTCTCCTTAACTTCTTCAGGACATGAACACCTGTTTCCTGGGTGAAAGTCTTGTGTTTTCTCCTTAACTTCTTCAGGACATGAACACCTGTTTCCTGGTGAAAGTCTTGTGTTTTCTCCTTAACTTCTTCAGGACATGAACACCTGTTTCCTGGTGAAAGTCTTGTGTTTTCTCCTTAACTTCTTCAGGACATGAACACCTGTTTCCTGGGTGAAAGTCTTGTGTTTTCTCCTTAACTTCTTCAGGACATGAACACCTGTTTCCTGGGTGATAGTCTTGTGTTTTCTCCTTAACTTCTGTGCTGGTATATTGGTGAAATATTCTCTGCATGTGTGTGCCCAGATGCAAATGATCAGTAACAATCAGTTCTTTCTACCAGACAGTCTGCAACATGTGTTGTTGACTCAATAACCAGCTGCACTTAAAGCCCCGACTGGCACGTTATAATTCAGCGTGCTTTATAGAAGCTTTCTGCACACACTGCCTGGATCTGCTTGAAATCGTAGCCTGCAGCAGAGCGTCAGCGGCTGCCAGATTGTCAACACAGATTCTGGAAAGAGTCTTTAGAGCCACGGTGGTTTTGGATGTAAAATAATCACCCGTACGTCACAAACAGTTTGAGATAAGAGCTGCTACGAAGACGCCTCTTTGTCATTATTTGTGCATTTCTGAAAGACAGAGACTCAAAGAAACACATCATATTATTCAGAGTTTTCCCTCGCTTTGTGGAAGACGTAGTTGCCCATATTTGGCGCGGGGGGGTTGGTGGTTTAGGCCAGTGGCGGCTGCTGGTGTTTTAAAGAGGGGAAGCTCATTTTCGGCCTACATCATAAAAATTGTCTATTTATTTATACATAATTTCTGACGACACTGGCCTAGCCTACTGTATGAATGAATGAATGAACAAATGATCTAACGAAACGATATTAAACTCGAAGGAGGAAATTGTGGAGGAATTAGGTTAAACTGAAACAAGGAATGTGGTGTATAATTGTATGAAATGTATGAGGAAAATTGGCTAGCAATTTCGCCAAGCAAATACCAAGAAATAGGTTGCAGCAGTTTGTCTTTCGACTAGACTTGCAAAATCCACGATTGGACGGAGCCCGAATAGCTTCGGCGACTTTTTTATAGTACATAATCGTTGACAATCAAAAGGAGATGCAGTCTTTCGACAGACTGTCCAATCATCACGCAGAAGCCCGGCCTCCAGGCCAGCCCACTCGTCCATTCACCCCCAGAGACGCTGAGCATCCGTGGGCAGGACATAATCGCAGCATTTATCCAATGACCGTCTAGTTTCGAAGCACTGAAAAAAGCTGCTCAAAGCAGCCCCATTGAAGCCAACGGACGCCAGGCTTCAACGGGGAAATACACTGTGACGCTACGGGACTGTAAGAAGGAAATCGAGTCAGTCGACCTATATGTAGCTGCTTCTGAAGGAACTCGTCTTCGAGATGAACATATTCTAACGCATTTTTAGTTAATAAAATGTTAACACAATAGTACATATTTGACCATTCATTTTTTTGACATTTTAGGGGAAGCCGAGCTTTCCCTTGCAGTCTTAATTAAACTAGTTTAGGCGTCCTTCCTCGAAAAAAATGTTACATTTTTCAAAAGTTTTTTATCTCAGAAGTATGTATTCTTACAACCCAATTGCCCCATGGAACCCATCCAACGTAAAATTCATGATAACTTCCATTGAATTTTGGTCATTTAATTCAATTTCATAGCATTTGAAAAGAAATGTTTAAATGGTTTTCAAACAGTCTCCTGACAGAAACTCACTCAACATCCTCTGATCTTAACTATTAGTCAAAATAATTCATAACTTCAGCTTCTTTTCAAACTCATAAATTAGGTATAATGTCATTTAAATTAGGTTCATGGACCATAAATGAAAAAAGTGTTAATAAAATGCCAAAAGCATAAAAAAATGCGCCCAAAAAAGTTTCCCAAAACAAAGGCCAATATGCATCCTGATAAAGTTCCCTTGGCTTTTGGAATTAAAATACTCCCACATCATCTCATACCCTTCACCATACCCCCACATCATCTCATACCCTTCACCATACCTAGAGATTGACATGGGGTACTTTCCATAAACTCATCTCTCAATGCAAATCAAACCAGCTATTAGGCTAACTGAAATACAACCATGTTAATCTCTAGGTATGGTGAAGGGTATGTGATGATGGGGGGGTATGGTGAAGGGTATGTGATGATGTGGGGGGTATGGTGAAGGGTATGTGATGATGTGGGGGTATGGTGAAGGGTATGTGATGATGGGGGGGTCAAGGGATCTTTATCAGGATCATAGTATCCTGGATCCATGAAATAACTGGCCTTTCAAAATAAAAGTCTGCCTGCCTCTATGGGAATCTAACATAGGGCTGTACTGACTTATGCCCCCTGTATTTTAAGGAAGAACATTTATTTATTGACGATACATTATTCATTCACAAAGAAACTTGGTGTCCTTAAAGGTTGGATTTTTCCTAATTTTTTTAATTAAGTCATTAAGATCAATTTCCAATAGATGATTTTTTTTATTCCTCTTTTTAATCAACTTTAGCATGGGTGTCCTAATTTTTTCACATGACTGTAACTAACACTCAGGGTGCGAACTACGGGGGAGCTCGGCTCCCCTTAATAAGACATGGGCTCCCGTAACAACGTGATTTGTGAAATTTTGGGGGGGGGGTCTCTAAAAATATTGACAATGGGTCATTTTGTCGTGCAATTCCAGTTTTGTGTAATGTGATCATCGTGGATTTTTATGTGTACTATTGCAAAAATATCATTCATTCATGCATGACGGCGATATAAACCTAATTCACTTCAATAAAGATAACTATACATGCTATTCGTGTCATGAGCATCAAGGCGTGGCGGCACTGCAAAGTCAACTCATGTTTAGTACATGTTAACTCAAAGATTCGTAGAAAAAATATAAACGTTGGAGGCCATTAATCGGCGCGCAAAGTCAACGACAACGCAAGAAGAAGCTGAAGAAATAATGCCTCTCTCTGGCTGAAGATGGATGTGGTAACAGCTCATCAGAGGCCGATCAGCATCCTGACCCCTCTTCGCTCCTCTCTCCCGTTAAATTGGAACAGCCAGCAGTGGAGAGACTGGAAGAGCCGATGTACATGGCTGTTTGTTAAGGATGGAAGCCTGGCCTAACGCTTAGGCCTAATTGAACGGAGGAATTATGGTATTCTTCGGTCGCCTGATTAACTTAAACCGTTGTTCATGTGAGATCTCAAAGACAGCCTGATGCTTTCTTTATAGACTATTTATGGGTGGCTGTTTGCTGTTCGACCTATCTATTCCTGTCGATAAAGTATAATAGGGTAAATCCTGTATAGTGCATACAATTGCAGCTGTTATGTATCTTTGTAAGTCATTGTAAGTCGCAAGCGCATGTTAGAACACTGATAATGATAAGACAAAACTTACACAAAGCTAGAGAAGTCCGACTACAGTCTTTAGATCTGAGAAAAGTCTTTGAGTTACTTTCATTGGTCTTATGGGTGCTGCACCTAAACTTTATAATATCTGAATATAAGCTGATGTGTTCTTGAAGTTCACAAGGAGGTGGAAATACAAAAAATTAAGAAGAGAAAGTGTGACAACCCAAAGCAGATGCAGTCTGCTGGGAAATCACTTTTACAACACAATGCACACAACTCTCAGACAGCTCCAGGATTAGTCTGTCTCCTTATCCTCTGTTCTTCTCGATCTGTACACATCTTCTTAAATTCAACTTTTAGGGTATTAGTATATAATGGCTCTGCATGTGTTTCATATCAAAATGTTCAGAACAAACTCAGCTTTCTGTATAGTGGGGTTGAACTCCATCTCTGATTGCTCTTCTCTCTCTGCAGCATGAACCTGAGCTTCCTGCAACGCTGACCTCTTTTACCTTGGACGCTTGGCGCTAATTCAATTACAGCAACCAGGAGAAAAAGGCAATTACAGTTCACACTGATTAATGAGGTGAAGTCAGAGGATAGATACATCAGTGATGGCGTGATTGGAGGACATTAGGAGGGGGACGATTACAGCACCGGGGAACAAAATGATTCCCACCCACGGTCTTCAGAGGGGGAATCAGCGGTCGGTGTGGTGAAAGTTAGGCCAGAGGTTAAACAGCACTCCGAATCAAGTCAGAATCATTCTGCAGTTCATCACAACGAGCAGGTGTATGTGTTTGTGCAAGCAGGTGCACGTGTGCGAGCAGGCATAGGCGCTGATTTATGTTTTCCTCCGTGGATGCTCACGGGCGCACGCCCTTTAAAAAAAAAAAGTAGTCCAAAAATGTTTGCATTTCAGAACCTTAGGAAATGGACAGCGGCCGACATGAACACACACGCCTATTGACTCGATAATAAAGCCGTAAAGTAGGCTATCTTTCAACTCAAATACTCACAAATACAGATAGGATTGGAGATGAAAAGATGAACTGACACCTAACCGCGGTCAGCTTCGTGGGAAATTAAGAATCTCTGGATGTCGATGCACTTGCATCATTAGGTTTTGCTTTTTTAATAACAAATCTGTCCGTTTTAGTGTCACTCTGATTACCTAATGCACATGCACGCACTGTATGGTAGGGGGGGGATGGAGAGGGGCCACTAAAGAGGCGTTTTCATCCGAATGACGCTGTGATTGGTGGATAGGATATGGATCAGGGGACTGAGAGCGACATAACCAATCACACTATGACAGACGCTCCACTTAGCACCAGCTGCTCATTTTAAATGAATGTAGCGTACTGGCAGTCTGGCACATGGGGGTGCTCAATATTACGGTATGGACGCCTATGCGAGCAGGGTTTCTTTTGCTTTTCTCAACACATGCAGACGTGTCCCGGGACCTCCATGGATAGTTGGAGATCTCAAGCCCACCCCCTAATATTGAACCCAAAGTTACGCCCTTGGTACAGACGACTCATAGGGGTCGTTTTTTGGGGCAGGACAGTCTTGTTTAAAAAGGTATAAAGTGAGAAATGTATCATGTAAAAGCGACTGACGTTGCCTTTCTTTCTTTCTTTCATTCGTAACACAAGTCACATTCAACAACTAAAGAAACCGTCATTATTCTCTCACTGCGCCTCAGAGAAAACAGGATCAGACTGTGAATAGACAATCTTTCAGGTAGCGAGATGTGATGATTATAAATGATAAAAAATAATCTCTGGGTAACTTATGTTTTTATTCATCAGCACTGTGAAATTTAGCTCCTGGTAAATTGCACCCAGTCAGATCAGAAATGATTTGACAATAATCAGACTTTAATTCATACTAAAGTTTCTTGGTAGTTTATTCAGACCGACGTTATCTGCTTTTATGCTCTGCATTACTTTTATTTAGTCATTCGTTTACTCATCTTAACACATGGGATCATAAATGTCAATAATTCATGTTTAAAATGTCAACTATAGGCTATGTCATTTAAACATTTAGTGCATTTGAACACCTTAAAAAAGGTAAATAAGAAGATGTACATTTCAGTACAGGCAAGGAAAACATCAAAAACTAAATCATCACCAAACAGATCTTTCAAATGATTGTAAATTATTCAAATAAGGATTTCCATGTTCAAAAAGGAGTAGGAAGAAGTTATGACTGTACTTTAGTTAAATACAAAACTATTTAATTCTTCACTTATTTATTCCTACATACACACATGTACACATTCATACATACATGCATACATACTTACACACATGCATGCATACACAGATGCATACATACATACACAGAAACATATACACATTTTTCCCAGCTATCCCCTATCAGTAGCCATTTTCATCTGTCAGTTATCAGACCTATATGAGACATAACTCACTCTTTTTCATAGCATATATTTCATTTGATTCGTGCATCATTCTCTGTTTATATTCTGTATGTCTTTATGTCACAGAAGATCATATTTAGACTCTATATCTTTCATCTCATGTGAAATATGCTGCCCTTGATCTGTGGATATTGTTGATGATGTTTTTAAGTCATTATGAACCCTCTTTCATGTGAACAGCAGGCTGAGAAAACAGCATCAAAGTGAAACTATGAACCTTTTATTAACTTCTCGGTAGTCAGGAGTGACCTGGTTCATTTACCGGAAGTTCCGCCGGATGTCCCTCACTATTCGCTTTCTTTGAGTCAGTAGCGGTCTTTGGCACGGGCGAAGCGGGCAGGCGCCCAGGGGGCATCCTTACCAGACGCCCGAACCACCTCAACTGGCTCCTTTCAACGTAAAGGAGCAGCGGCTCTACTCCGAGCTCCTCACGGATAACTGAGCTTCTCACCCTATCTCTAAGGGAGACGCCAGCCCCCCTCCTGAGGAAACCCATTTCGGCCGCTTGTACCCTGGATCTTGTTCTGTCGGTCATGACCCAGCCTTCATGACCATAGGTGAGGGTAGGAACAAAAACTGACCGGTAGATTGAGAGCTTTGCCTTCAGGCTGGTTTCTCTACCACTTTTAAACATATTCGATGCGATGGAGTCTAATATCCAAAGACTTTGTACATTTCATATTTTGCTTATGTAACTTACAAATGAGTCTTTTCATATTTGCAATGAAGTCTCTCCTGATTGAAATCGATTCTTTAACCCCCAGGCCGCCAACACACATCCTAGACGCACGTTAAAGATTTACGTTTTCGGTAGAAATAAATGGGCTTTCGTAATGTTGGAAAGTATTGAGAGACAGCTTTGGTCTTTTCATGTCATTTGTTGTCATTTGTTGTCAACAAATGACAACAAATGTTACAAGAAAATATAACTGTTTTGTGCAGAATTTCTGCCACTACTTTGAGTTAACTTTAAACTGCGGTTGCATCGAGGACCCGGAACCTCTGAGCAACGTTACACGCTGATAATGTCAAGTTCTATAAAATATTTTAATCATGCAACAAGACAGACCTGTTTGGTTCTTTCGATGAATGATTGTAAAGATTTACTAAGAATATGTTTAGGTCATTTCCTCTCTAACTGGGACGTTTTGGGACCGATTGATGGGATTAGTGTGGACCAACTAGACACGGAGATACACTGGCATCATACACAAAAACTAGTGCTGTCAAACGATTCAAATATTTAATCGCGATTAATCGCATTAATGTCATAGTTAACTCGCAATTAATTGCAATTAATCGCTTGGCCATCAGCCATCAGCTGTGTGCTTGACCATCAGCTGTGTGCTTGGCCATCAGCTGTGTGCTTGGCCATCAGCTGTGTTCTTGGCCATCAGCCATGTGCTTGGCTATCAGCTGTTTGCTCGGCCATCAGCTGTATGCTCGGCCATCAGCTGTGTGCTTGGCCATCAGCTGTATGCTCGGCCATCCGTTGTGTGCTCGGCCATCAGCTGTGTGCTCGGCCATCAGCTGTGTGCTTGGCCATCAGCTGTGTGCTCGGCCATCAGCCGTGTCCTTGGCCATCAGCTGTGTGCTTGGCCATCAGCTGTGTGCTTGGCCATCAGCCGTGTGCTTGGCCATCAGCTGTGTGCTCGGCCATCAGCTGTGTGCTCGGCCATCAAGTGGTATTTCAGACTGGACGTGCTGCGATGATAGCTCAGTTCACAACGACAAAACACAGATCACGTTGTTCTTGTCAATGGACCCATTTGGCAACTTTTTAACAGTAAACTTTCCATTCAGAATCTTATTGGCATCCATTTCGGCGTCTCGCGCTCGCCATCCACTCAAAACCTAACGTTAGCCTACTACTCTTTGGCCGGCTCGCAAGCCCCAAACAAGTGTGTGCAGCGTGCCTGTTGTTTTGTTTCCGGTCTAGCTAGATCCGGTGTGGTGTTGTAGTTTTTCTAACGTTACTAGTTGTTACAACAGCATGTGAAAAAAACTACAAAGTTTGCTAGGCCAAAAAGAACGTTAATCTCGCGATAAAAAAATGTACGCCGTTAAAATGGGTTTGCATTAACACCGTTAATAACGCGTTTAACTGACAGCACTAACAAAAACGGAACTTTTAGTGGACGTTTACTGACGCTGAACATTTGTCCTGTAGGGTTACATTGCAGCCCCGTTTACAGCTGTCTGTTATTGCGTTCTCGGTCAATAATTAAAGAGTTCCCTCTGTCTGGAAAGAACAGAACCAAGTTTTTTATCAGACGGTGTGCAGCGTTTAGAAGCAACCACTTTGAAGTAGGAGCACGGATGTGTAGGTGTTTCTTCTGCAGCAGCAGCAGCTTGGTGTCGGTTGCACAGGACTTAATTAAACGTCAGCGTTATTTAAGTACATGATGTTTCCAGCTGGAATCAGATTGTTGCATTTTCTTGAACCAGCTGGAGGCACTTTGCTGCTGCAGAGACAGACTCTCCATCCATCTGATTACAGCAGATTTAAGAGACTGTTCGCCCCCGGAAAACGCTCCCATAAGTGGTTTGTTCGAGCATCATTCTGACCTATGACGGAGATGAAATCATGTACAACAATGAGCAATTTTAAGAGACTATTTAAAATGAATATATTGAATGGATACGAAAAGGACTCGAGGCGATAGTATTGTATACTGACTGTATGGTTCCTGGGCCTATATACTAAGCCTAGTTTGGATGGGTTATTATTTGGTTTGGCGTATATAGACGGAAACAAAGAAGATCATTTAGATGGAAATGAAAAGAAAAAGTGTTAATGTGTGTGTGTATGTGTATGCATCTGTGTCTATGTGTCTTCATCTGTGTGTATGTGTATGCATGTGTTTATGTGAGTGTAGGTAGATATACGGTACATGTATGTGTATGTAAACATGTATAAATAAGTGAATCTGAGTTTTTAGACTATATTTTTAAGAAATGCTCACAACGACTCAGTCTCCTTAGAAGACTGAGCTGTCTGGGCGTTAGTGCTCAGATTACTGAGCTAGTATACACCACACATATTGAAAGTGTTTTTTACCTTTCATCTCTCTGCTTGGTTTGGCCATTTAAGCTGCAAACTCAAGAACAAGCTTAACAGGATAGTGTCAATGGCCAGCAAAATAGTGGGAAAACCCCAAAAACACCTGACCCAAATATACACTGACAGAATGAGGAAGAAAGCTAGGAAAATCACTGCAGATAGTACACATCCTCTTTCCAGCCAGTTTGAGCTCCTGAAGTCTGGGAGGCGCTTCAGAGTGCCTCTGTCAAAAAGTGGTTTTAAAAAATCCTTTATTCCAAATGCTATCAGTATCCTCAACCAAACCAAGTGACAACATCAAACTGAGCTGCTATTTTAATGAATTTAAGCATATTTATTCTGTTTTATCCTGATATATATATATATATATATATATCTTCTCATATTATTTTTTATACTCAACCGTCATGTCTGAGATGTTGTCTGTATGTTTATCTGTCTTGTATGTCTGGTGAGCCAAAGAAAAATTTCCACCCTGGTGGACAATAAAGATTTATTCTGTTATTCTATTCTATTCTAAGCATCACATTGTTTTGTATTTAACTAAATGATAAAAATAGAAAAAGGGGGTATAGGACCAGAAAAGGTTTTTTGGAACTTCTTCCTACTCCTTTTTGAAAATGGGAATTTCTTATTTGAATCACTTACAATCATTTTGGAAGACATGTTCTTATTTTTCTGTTATTTGAATTGTATTATATATATATATATATATATATATATATATATATATATATATATATATATATATATATATATATGTATGTGTATATATATATATACACACATACATACATACATACATCCTATCATTCTACTTTGAGTGTCCCGTAATTACTTTGAAAACAGTTCTGTCTTTTTGGTTTGGTCAGGGCAGGATTTGGCCCACTGCCCTTGAGTTTGATACGTGTAAGCTATAGTGTCTTTGTTGTTGAGATTTGGGATAGCTGGGCATTCATTTTCTACCAGTATACTGTTATTTCAAGTTTATATACTTGTGTTTTATCTAGTAAAAAAGTTAATATGTTGATATTTTTGTTTAAAGATGCCCTCCGGACATTATTAGTATTAAGACTCATACAAATCTGCTTGGAACAATCATTTCTGTCTTGGTTTTTTTTACGCAGAAAAAGTATTCTTTTCACATGTGTCACGTCTAGTCCCTGTGTCAAGTTTCTTTGTTTAGTTGGTTTCATGTTTTCTGTTGGTTTTCCCATTTCCTGTTTTAATTTGAAGTCTGTCTTTTCTCCCTAGTCTTGTCTGATTGACTTCCTGTCTTTTGGTTTTCCCGCCCTTGTGATTGTCTGTGTTTCACCTGTTCCCCAGCCCTAGTGTCACCTGTCCCTTGTTTCCTCATTACCCTGTGTATTTAGTCCTTGTGATTGTCTGTTTCACCTGTTCCCCAGCCCTAGTGTCACCTGTCCCTCGTTTCCTCATTACCCTGTGTATTTAGTCCTTGTGATTGTCTGATATGTTTCACCTGTTCCCCAGCCCTAGTGTCACCTGTCCCTTGTTTCCTCATTACCCTGTGTATTTAGTCCTTGTGATTGTCTGTGTTTCACCTGTTCCCCAGCCCTAGTGTCACCTGTCCCTTGTTTCCTCATTACCCTGTGTATTTAGTCCTTGTGATTGTCTGTGTTTCACCTGTTCCCCAGCCCTAGTGTCACCTGTCCCTCGTTTCCTCATTACCCTGTGTATTTAGTCCTTGTGATTGTCTGTGTTTCACCTGTTCCCCAGCCCTAGTGTCACCTGTCCGTCGTTTCCTCATTACCCTGTGTATTTAGTCCTTGTGATTGTCTGTGTTTCACCTGTTCCCCAGCCCTAGTGTCACCTGTCCCTCGTTTCCTCATTACCCTGTGTATTTAGTCCTTGTGATTGTCTGATGTGTTTCACCTGTTCCCCAGCCCTAGTGTCACCTGTCCCTCGTTTCCTCATTACCCTGTGTATTTAGTCCTTGTGATTGTCTGATGTGTTTCACCTGTTCCCCAGCCCTAGTGTCACCTGTCCCTTGTTTCCTCATTACCCTGTGTATTTAGTCCTTGTGATTGTCTGTGTTTCACCTGTTCCCCAGCCCTAGTGTCACCTGTCCCTTGTTTCCTCATTACCCTGTGTATTTAGTCCTTGTGATTGTCTGATGTGTTTCACCTGTTCCCCAGCCCTAGTGTCACCTGTCCGTCGTTTCCTCATTACCCTGTGTATTTAGTCCCTGTGCTTTCTGTGTCTGTTGTTGGTGGATTGTCATTTGTCTTTTGGTACTCGTTGTCAGTCTTCTGTGCTTTTTGTTCTCCTGGATTTTTCCTCGTTTCTTTCCGTGTTCCTGTGTTTTTGGTTCTGCTCACCTGCCCTGCTTACATTTGTAAGTCTCTTTATGTTCTTATTAAATTACTATTATTTGAAACTGCTGCACTCTCCTCACCTTCCTGCATTTGGGTCCAAGTCTACAACCCTGACAACAAATCCTTAAAATGGGAATTTACTCCTACCTCATTAGAATTTCCAGAATCTATGAATTTGCACATTTATTAGGTTTTCCATGTCCAGTGGTGCAGTAACACGAACATGTTATTGCGTGCATGTGTTACATACACGCAGTACTGCACACCCTTTTTCAGTGTATGTGCACTTTACAGCTTTAAACAGCCTTTTATGTCTCAAACTCTGCACATACATGTTTGAGCTTCACTGTGTAGAATAATGTAGATTAGATGGCACTTCAGTGATCCCCACAGTGGAAGTTCACATATTATCGCAGCTATGTTTGGTGAGGTGTAGTAATATGTGAATGTCCCCTGTGGGGATCAATAGTTAATTCTATTTTACATCATTCAGCACAGTGAAGCTTAAACATCCAACAGGAGGAACAAGAAGAAAAACATATGTTTGAGTGGAGGGGCTCTAAGTAAAAGATGTTCAAATCTTAATGTATTTGAATAAAAAAAGTGTCAACCAGGTTTTTTCCATGTGTATGTTAATGGGGGATCAAATTAAACATTTATATATTTAATTTCCTTTCCAATAAGTATGTACGTTTGAGTTGGACAAATGTAAATCAATTTCATTTAGCTAATGTAATCATTTCATTTCAGCTGAATTTGATACAAATGCATTAGGCTAACTCAATGACATACTGTTGTATCTATTTGATAAAAATAATTTAGGCTCACTCATTTATATTCTGTTGTATCTATTTGATATAAATGAGTTAGGCTAACTGATTTACATTTCGTTGAACGGATGTACTTAGTTTGAGTTGGGGCTACATATATTTATTGGTTCATCCAATGAGTTATTTTTTTGAGTGTGTGGTCTTGACCAACTGTCACTTTGCTCGTTTGAAAGCCATGATGTCTCTCTGTCTCTCTCATGGGGGGGCCAAATTCTCTGGGCGGGCAAAGCAGAGAAAGGGGAGGTAACCTTTCCCCTTATGACGTCATAAAGGGAAGATTCCAGATCGTCCCATCTGAGCTTTCATTTTCTCAAAGGCAGAGCAGGATACCCAGGGCTCGGTTTACACCTATCACCATTTCTAGCCACTGGGGGACCATAGGCAGGCTGGGGGGACTCATATTAATGTTAAAAAACCTCATGAAGTGACATTTTCATGCCATGGGACCTTTAATCTGTTTGATTTATGTTCAACTGTTCGGAAATAGTTTGTTAAGACACTTAATTGCTCAGAGAAGACTATGGACATGGCTGTTTTATTGTTTTTTGTTTGTTTTGGGGGGGGGGTGGATGGGTCAAACAAACACATGAGTTTCCCCCAGGAGACCGGGGGTTCATGTCCCGTTTGAAAAGAAAAGGAAACAGAGTTTTTTTAACTTTAGGGAACAAACGGAGCTACGTCACATTCTGGGTCACGTGGTAACCTTCAAGTCATGTCTGATTTGAACCGAAACCTCCATCTTTTTATCAACTTAACTCAGTAGTTTTGGTGTCTAAACCTGTCATGGTTGTAGTTGTTCCTGTTTCCTTGTTTACTGTCATGTGTTTCTGTATTCCCTCTGTTTGACCATGTCCCATCCGTGTGTATGTTTTATGCTTCCTGTTTTACTTTGTAGTGTCTGTTTCTCCTGTGTCGTGTCTTGCTTTACTTCCTGCCTTGTGTGTTTTCCCGCCTCTATGATTATCTGCCCTGCCCTGATGTGTCTCACCTGTTCATCAGCCCTCATGTCACCTGTACCTCGTTACTTCCCTCGTCACCTTGTGTATTTAGTCCCTGTGCGACTGGGAGCGTTTCACAACGTTAACAACGTGTTTAAAACGGCGACCGTTACCATCTCTGGTTTAGATATGAGGATGGAAAACACTCCTGTGGGTCGTGTTAGAGGAGGGGGAACAAGCCACTGATATCTTAGTTTAGTTTGGAGGAACTGGTTGGGTTTTCAGATGACTCTGACCTGAAGGCATTGAGCTCTGCAGAATGCTTTTGTCTAATCAAGTTCATTAATTCGTACTGACTTGAATCATATACAGCGGTGTAGTGTACGTGATATGCAGGTATACACAGTATACCCACTAAGAAAGATCCAGGATTTCCATGTACCCACTTAAAAATGCCCAATGACACGTAACAACATACTTTGCATTGTAATTTTGATATATTTTGAATAGTGCATAAAAGTGTGTCAGAATGCAGGAAATGAAGTCGTTGATGCGCAAAACTTCCCTGGGGGAGGACACCCAGACACCCCACTATGAAATGCCCTTCCCCCAAAAGACCCATTCTGGCCCATATATACAGTATAGGCCCGTACATGTACAGTACAGTATACCCACTACAATTCATTAGACTACACAACTGATCGTGTATACGTGTGAGGGGGAAAACAGCCGAGTGTTGCTGTTTCCACAGAAGATGTCACCGTTGGTTACACCCAGCTTTGTTCATTTAATAAAGATGTAATTATATCTGAAGACTCAGACATCTACTGTAGAGCTCTCTGCAGGTCCAATATCCACTCATGTCCCATCATGCTGGCTTAATCAAATCTGGTTTGAATTAAAACCAAAATTAAATCCCACATCAAGTTAAATCCAATTTCAATGCACAGCTTATGCTACTTTTGACCAAACATATAAAGTGTAGTTTGGAAGTTTTATTCAGTGTGGATTCAGCGTTAGGTTTTCTCCTTTTGACGGAGATGTTATTCTTTGTTTCCGGCCCAGAAAACACAGGGAATAAGCTTATAGTAACTCTGGTACTGTTAAAGAGCTGTCAGATGAACACATACGTTAATATTCTGTTGAGTCAGACAGACGGAAACACTTAATTTCTTTACTGTATCATTTGTCTATGCATATTTTATATACTTTTATATAAACTGGTTTGTATATAGTTCAGTTTTGCAATTTGTTGCACTTACATTGAACAGATAAACCTGCGACACCACAAACAAAAAATTCCCTAGCGCCCAGTAGGCTTCTGAAACTCTTTACTGGCCCTATCTTGCACCCAGCGCTGCGCAGCGCAAAGCCCGACCCAAGTGTCTGTGCTAGTTTAAGACCGACCAGCGCCCGCGTCAAATGCACCTGCGCCCATCTGTGCGCCCATGAGCGTGCTGGTCTTACAGGGAGGTGTGTTCAGGTGCATTCTGGGCGTGCTGGTCTTACAGGGAGGTGTGTTCAGGTGCATTCTGGGCGTGCTGGTCTTACAGGGAGGTGTGTTCAGGTGCATTCTGGGCGTGCTGGTCTTACAGGGAGGTGTGTTCAGGTGCATTCTGGGAGTATTGCTATCTTGAGGCAGCGGGAAGTGATGGCACCATTGACCAACAAAAACCTGGTCTAAAGTCAATAACGCGGCATTTCATTGTTATTTTAACACCAAATTAATAAAATGCTCCTAGGCTCGGACCATTTTTTCCGCCGTCAAACTAGCAAAAGTGGATTTGGACACGTCCTAAATGCACATGCGCCAGTCCCTTCACGCCGTGTGTTTAGATCGTTAAAATAGGGCCCTACATGTGTTATTGACAAGATGTAGACGGTAATGTGGTGTTTTGCATAATGTGTATGTCCTCCATAATGTCCTAGTTATTGTAATATGACTTATTTTAGGTGAGGACCCAAATAAATGTTTTAGAGCTACTGTATGTTTGAAGTGATGCAGTGTAGGTTGTGTTTTACCTACATGCAACAAAAAGCCCATTTCCAGAAACTGAAATATCTTGGCTTTTAGTATTTTGGCTCAGCAGTTCTTCTGTTATAAGCCTTTCCATGTGGGTATAGCAAAGAGGCGATCAGTGTGTGGGTTACTCAGAGGTTACTCGAGGTCATCCGCGCTGATCGAATCAATGCCTTCAGGTGGTTTAAACTTGTGGCAATCACCGCTGCCGATGAGAATTGATCGGCTCATCATTCCTCCACCTGCTGCAAGAAGCTTGCAGCTAAAGCGCTGTTGTTTTCCACACAATATATACTAAGTACACACACACACACACATAACATGCTGTTACAGTTACACAAGCACACTACCTTTCCATAATCATGTGTGAGCAATGACAATTTCTCCACGCAGAAAATACATTTTCGCCTTCTTTTCTCGACAAGCCGAGAGTGTTTTATTTCACACACACACACACACACACACACACACACACACACACACACACACACACACATATCTATTTGTGAATCCTCCTGCCAGTGTTGTATGAGAGCAGATGTCTTTGTTGGGCTGATAAGTGTTGGTGTGTGTGAGCTCCAGAGAGCTGCTGTAGGCTTTGTCAATGTGTGCGTGCGTGTGTGCAGTGTTGCATGGGAAACCCATAGACATGTCAGTGTAGTGATTGACATGAAACAGAGATTACCTATTACTCGAATCGCTGCACTCCCCTCATTAGACTGTTCCCGCCCCGCTGAACGTCTCACACTGTTAGATTTTGCGTTGAAAATGAAGATCTTTTGCTACGTCCACGCTGATAGTACGGCTGTTAAGTCCTAAAGCGTCCAAGTGATATATGAAAGTGTTATATGTGTAAAGAATATACACGAATACAGACACACACACACACACACACAGACACACTACAGGAACAAACACACCTGTGAGGCGGTATCAATGTGAGACGTGTTCGTCAGGTTCCAAAGCTCCGAGCTGTAATTGGGGATTTTCTGGCTCCCACCGCGGCGCTGACAGTGATTTAATTTAATTTAATTTCAACTCTCCTCCACAGGGACGTTCAGATAACATTAATTAGGTTTTCTCTTAACTTTTTTACCACAGCCCTTGTGTTCCTGTGGCTCTGTATGCAAAGGGAGACGCGTCACGCCTGTCTACCTGTCTGTCTGTCTGTGTGTGTGTGTGCCTGCCTGTCTGTGTGTCTCTGTGTCTTCCTGTCTGCCTGTCTGCCTGTCTGTTTACTTGCCTGTCTACCTGCATGTGTGCGTGTCTGTCTGTCTGCGTGAAGCGGGAACAAGTATTCAGATCCTTTACTTCTTTGTTACACACACACACACACACACACACACACACACACACACACACACACAGACGGTCTGGGTGGTAGTTATGGATACAGTCCAGCTTTTAAATGTGTTTGTGAAAGCTCAGGACTGGTGCTGTGTAATTATAGTTGACAGAAGGGAGGAAGACACTGACTGGAAGGGAATAAAAAGCAGTTGCTGTGCTCTGGCTATTATCTATGAATACTTCAAAATACCTCTGGCAGATCGCTGGAGAGACCTCGCTGTCCCTAACTTCTCTCAGGCTTTTATTTTGGCGAGTCAACATTAACCTGCAGCGTCCTGGGGTCAAAACAGAATCAAACACTTCATTACCTGCATTCTGGTGAATTGTTCTGCAACAATTTGTGCCTTTTCTGCATCAGTAATGGTGCAATTGTCTTTATTTATGTAAAGGAAATTATAATAGGTTGTTAGAGGGAGGGGGGGGGGGGGGGGTTGTACTTGTCATTTATGCCGGATGTGCGTCCCCTTCCTCTGTCTCTGTGTTGGCGTTCTAACCTCTGGTGGATTTGTGAGGACTATGGTTAACTGCTCCTCAGATCTCTGCAGGGTAAATCCAGACAGCTAGCTAGACTATCTGTCCAATCTGAGCTTTCTGTTGCACGACTAAAACTACTTTTGAACGTCCACATGTTCCACCAAAACAAGTTCCTTCCTGAGACTATTTAGCAGAGGCACCGTGGCTCTGTCTAGAGCTTAGCCCCGCCCACGACGATTGTGATTGGTTTAAAGACATGCCAATAAACCAGAGCACGTTGTTCTAAATCTAGGTCTGTGTTTAGACAGAAATGATCTGAAGAGAAAATGCAAACGCGGCGCTGCGTTCTCACTTTTTATTCCGCGTTTAGACGAGAGTTTTGGAGGGGGAAATCTGCGTGCATATGGTGACGCAAAAGTGTGTGAGATTGGACGTAGTATGCACGCCAGACGGCTAGGTGGTGGTGTGAAGCACTGCAACACGACACCAGCAAGGCCACGCGCCTGCTAGAACCTTCCTTCTACTTCTCTCCCTAGTAGAACAACAAAAGATGAGGATTTAGTCTGGACAACAATACACACACACTATCTTTGTGGGGACCCGTCATTGACATAATGCATTCCCTAGCCCCTTACCCTAACCTTAACCATCCCAACTAAATGCCTAACCTTAACCCTTACCCTCACCCTAACCAGAACCTCATTCTAACCCTAATCCTAAAACCAAGTCTTAACCCTCAAACAGACCTTTAAAGATGTGGTCCAGCATTTTGGCCCCACAAGGCTGTCCGGACCCCACAAGTATACTGTATTCTCGGTTTTTGGACCCCACAAATATAGTTAAATAAGAACACACACACACACACGCGGCACACACACTTTGACAGTGCGTTTTTCCCCTTTAGACGGGAACGCGGGAGGGTGGTTTCACTTTTTTGCGTTTTTAAGCCCCAGAAATGCCGTCGCCATCTAAACGAAAGGCACATCTGATAAAATATTTTTACGTTTTCACCTGCGAGTGTATTCGTGTAAACAGGGCCCTAGTCTCACTTCGAGACTAGATTTTGCGTAACTTCCGGCCGTAGCTGTATCTAGTCTAGCCACAACCGTTCCGCCCTCTCGTAAAACATCGTCACGTGCGGTTTAAAAAAAAAAAAAACACTTGTTATCGCCAACCTCGAGGCTTTCAAACAGCGGTCCACAAACCAACGGGTGACGTCACGGATGCACTGCATCCTGCTGTGTCCTGCTGTGAGGTTTAATATGTTTAGGATGGCGGGATGGTCTGTTCAGCTGTAGATAGTAACATCTTAAAACTCTGATCTCTGTCTGCGTGCATAATTTCAGTATGAATTGCCAAAGACAAGAAATAAAACAGCAGCTCTGATCTTACTTTAAGTTGCAGCTCTGTAAAATCCTTTCCTGTGTTCTCCTCTAAGAAAGGGAAACATCCTCCCCCACACAAACACGTCACTCAAACTCAAACATTGACACGTAAACAAAGAAACCTTTCTGATATTTACCCAAAGAGAAACAGAGCACTAATTCACCTTATTCAAATGCATTTTATAGATTGCACCAGACACTTTATGGGAAGTTGCAATAGCACAAGGTATCTACATCTTTTCACTGGTCTGAATGATTGTCTATGTGATTGTCTTTTATGTATTGTATGTTCCTGTGTATGTCTTGTCTTTTTAATCTGATTAGCACCAAGACAAATTCCAATCAACTATGTTGACATGGCAATAAAGTTTTGAACTGAACTGAATTAATAGTGATTACAGTTTGACTTGAGGAGAGATGTTCGAGAATCCAAAAACGTGAAAAATGAACATTTAAAACCAATAGGAAATACCTTTTTGTGCATCTCTGAAAAATCTTTGTTTTCATACATATAGATTCAGGACTCGGAGAAATGTGTCGTATTACCATTTGGAGCTTCCCAATACCAACAAGTTCAAATAACAAAACGCATCATTGGTCATAATGTCTTATTTCCTGTGGTTCGGTTAGGATTGGACACAACTAATGGCGTTTTTCCACTACTACTACTACTACTACTACTACTACTACTACTACTACTGCCTCCAGCTTCTTTAGAAACTAAACATGTCTTCTGGCAAACAGCTACATGCCGAGAATCAAGAACATACACCTTCCACGTTCTGTGCGTGTGTGTCGCAGCAGTTTCCTTCCTATGACGACCAATGAGGCGGTAATTGTCTCGGTCTCAACCCCTCAAAGTCTCCGTCTTGTCTCGGTCTCAACTCCTCAAAGTTTTGGTCTTGTCTCAGTCTCAACCCCTCAAAGTCTTGGTCTCAACTCCTCAAAGTCTCGGTCTTGTCTCAGTCTCAAACCCTCAAAGTCTCGGTCTCAACCCGTCAAAATCTCCGTCTTGTCTCGGTCTCAACCCGTCAAAGTCTCCGTCTTGTCTCGGTCTCAAACCCTCAAAGTCTCCGTCTTGTCTCGGTCTCAAACCCTCAAAGTCTCCGTCTTGTCTCGGTCTCAAACCCTCCGTCTCAACCCCTCAAAGTCTCCGTCTTGTCTCGGTCTCAACCCGTCAAAATCTCCGTCTTGTCTCGGTCTCAACCCGTCAAAGTCTCCGTCTTGTCTCGGTCTCAAACCCTCCGTCTCAACCCCTCAAAGTCTCGGTCTCAAACCCTCAAAGTCTCCGTCTTGTCTCGGTCTCAAACCCTCAAAGTCTCCGTCTTGTCTCGGTCTGAACTCCTCAAAGTCTCTGTCTTGTCTCGGTCTCAAACAAGCAGCAAAGGGCCGCAGGTCAGAGTCGAACCTGCGGCCGCTGCATCGAGGAGTTAACCTCTATATATGGGTACGCTCTACCAGGTGAGCTACTCAGCTGCCCTGGGTGCCGTTACCTTGCGTGAGCATGGACGCCTGGCCAATAGTAGCGTGTGAATGCTACTGAAGGGGTGGGTCTTGCCTACATATTGCTTTGGTTCAATAATCAGACAGGTCTGGCCTTCGTAAATATGTTTATTACTATTATTATTATAACTTATTCTATTTTTTCTATTTCTTATACTTCATGTATTTTTTTCCTATATCTACTTAATATGTGTTTGTGTTATTCTGATGTGTGTAAATTTTTTTTCTTTTGAGCTGCCGTAGCACAGGAATTTCCCTAGTGTGGGATTAATGAAGTCTATCATATCTTCACGGCTGCCGGTTACAGCATTCTCGCTCAATACTGGACCAATTTTAAAGATTTATGTTCACTTACAACACAAAAACATGGGGAAATTACCCTTTAGGCTTCTCCCCCAAAAACATGTATTGCTTTTCATTTTGATGTTTTGAATTCATTTAATTTTTTTTAGAAGCAGCATGTTCAGTCACAAAAACCTACACTTCTGCTCTTTATGTCAGCACGAATAGGTTATTGAATCACTCAAGGCCAAGCAGACACGACCGCAAACCTGCAGAACCCATTTTTTACACCGAAGGATGATAAATGGCGTTGTCTCTCCGAAATGATTGTAGAAACAAAAACATGAATCTGAGGTCTGATGATCCCGAGAGAACAAAAATAACAACTGTTTTCATCTAACTGCGACAGAAGTGATATGACTCGAGTCAACATAATGATTTTTCAAAATGTTTATGCGCAAATGCAGCTGTAATCTTGAGGTACACCTACACTGTAGAAAAACAGGCTGGTTTTGTTTAAAAAAGAAATTACACAGAGGCAATTCAAATGATTTCCTTTCATCGGCAGGCAGGACAACCGCTGTGTGTTTGCATGCAGATATATTTGTTGAGTGAAAACGGATTCAACTGCTCGAGAACAAATGGAGAGCATCTGTGTTTTTGGACGTATCGACGGTGCAGCTTGCGGGGAAAATAAAGCGTGTTGATTATGTTGACTTCATGTGTCTCCCCGAGGCCTCGCCGCTGCGCCAACACATGCACTCGCCACCAGCAGCAGCAAAGGGTAACTACTGTTCTTTTCAACCTGGACCCTATTTGTGTCTAAGTGACTGATGGGAACAACAATCTTTGAAATTGGTCCAGTATTGAGCGTGAACGCTTTAACCGGCAGCCACAGACCGGGCTGCAATGTAACCCTACGGGGCAAATGTGCATTGTCAATTTGGCCCTCTAAAAGTTCTGTTGTTGCTGCTGACAGGCTCAGATTATTATTCTAAGTGTCTGACAACATTATGAAAGGATCCCTACAGAGATAGACCTTTTTAAAACCTCTTTAAGACCTTTCTGTTAAACCAGAAACAGCTCTGAGATCACTAGCGCCAAACCCACCAGACTCCATTTAGAAAAACACTACTTTTAGCGTTTATAGAGCCAACATATTCTCACATGTAAATCTGTAAACTATGTTTATTTCAATCAAAACTGGAGTTTGATGGTTGGAAAAGTGGATAAAGACGATGATTTGACTTTGATTTTTGTTTCTTATTTAACTTATTAACTTGACAGATGTTTTTATGTTTAAAAAAAAAAGGATCTTACTCTTTAACAGAAAGGTAGACCCCCTTAGAAATCCTTTCCATAATGTTGTCAGACACTTAGAATATTAATCTGAGTCTGTCAGCGGCAAAACAGCACTTTTATGAAGGTAAATACAAGCTGGACAATCGTCCTATTAACTTACATGGTAGCTTGTTTCTCTGCTGCCGACTGCAGCGATCTCTCTTAATACTGCACCAATGTCAAAGATTGTTGTTCCCATCAGTCACTTACACACAAAAACATAGGAAAATAGGGTCTATGTTGAAAAAGGTTGGCTCTTAAACGCACTGTGGCTGCAGAACACCAAATCAATGGCAGCCTGATATTTGCATTGATGGCGGCGTACATTTTGCAGCCTGATTTTGTTTGCGTTTTTAGTCTTTTCACAAAAATGTTTGTTAGTTTTAGACGACATTTTAGTTTTCATCAGTGAAAGTTTTGTCTAATTTGTTGGATTCGGTGCATCCCTGCTTTGTACTGGTACTGACATTTTTTTCAATGTTTTGTTGTCGCCTTTTTGCCGCTTTCGTTGCATTTTACGTTGTCTTTTTTGTCGCCTTTTTCGAAAAAAAGGATCGCCGTGACTCACACACACGCTGCATGCCTTTCCGCCTCCTGCCATTTTCTCGAAGCTTGCTGCACATCAAACACTGAGCCTGTTGCCTTCTCCACACACACACACACACACACACACACACACAAAACCAATCAGAAAGTCACTCCTCGTGTCCGTGCACACACACATTATCCGTGAATCTAATACTCTGTCGGCTGCGCGTGTGTCTGTGTGGTCAGTGCCTCTGAACGTCACACACAGCCGGTGTGACCGAGCTGAAATGACAGCGGCTGCCATCCCACCCCACCAAACTTCTGAAGCGGCCGCAGCTGAATACCAAAGAGCAGCTCCCACTGCGTCTAAACACAGGGCGCGGGGGGGGGGGGGCGTGACAGATGATGCCGCTATAAACACATCCAGCGTTCAGATGCTAAACGTCAGCCGAGAGGAGATAATCACAGGAAGGTTCGAGGAGAGGAATACTGAGGGAGAGAAGAGGCAGGGTGAAGTGTCGGGCAGTGGAGCGAGAAAGAGGGAGGCAGTCAGTGTGAACCGAGACGCTGAGGAGAAGCTGTGAGAGCTCGAACAGCCTCGCAGCAGGGAGCGCAGAGAGGCCGACACACTCAACTCTCTCAGCTTCTCTGTGTCTGCCTTCATACTGCCGAGTAAAGCGTCACAACCTGAGCCAGAGCGCCGAACACTCACACAACACTGAGTGCGTTTACATGCACACTGATATCCTGAATATGACAGTATAGGAATTTGATGCAGGTCGTGTAAACAGCATATTCTGTTTGGATTTTCTGGAAGTAGCATTTTACAAATAAGGCTAATATTATACATTGCTACCTTTTGGTTTAAAGAGAAATATCTTCTGCTACGTTTTGTGGCGTCCTTGCTTATCCTCACTATTAGGAAACGTTTCCCCCCTCTCATTCCCCCTGCTCTGGTGTTTCCCCCTCTCATTCCCCCTGCTCTGGTGTTCCCCCCTCTCATTCCCCCCTGCTCTGGTGTTTCCCCCCCTCTCATTCCCCCCTGCTCTGGTGTTTCCCCCCTCTCATTCCCCCCTGCTCTGGTGTTCCCCCCCTCTCGTTCCCCCCTGCTCTGGTGTTTCCCCCCTCTCATTCCCCCCTGCTCTGGTGTACCCCCCCCTCTCATTCCCCCCTGCTCTGGCGTTTCCCCCCTCTCATTCCCCCCTGCTCTGGTGTTTCCCACCTTTCATTCCCCCCTGCTCTGGTGTTCCCCCCTCTCATTCCCCCTGCTCTGGTGTTCCCCCCTCTCATTCCCCCTGCTCTGGTGTTCCCCCCTCTCATTCCCCCTGCTCTGGTGTTCCCCCCCTCTCATTCCCCCTGCTCTGGTGTTTCCCCCTCTCATTCCCCCTGCTCTGGTGTTCGCTGCACTCCCCTCATTAGACTGTTCCCACCCCGCTGAACGTCTCTCAGGCCACATCCACACTGTTAGATTTTGCGTTGAAAATGAAGATCTTTTGCTACGTCTACGCCTGGCGTCCCGTGCTACCTGGCGTCGGGGCTACTAATCAGACAATCAGAGGAACACCTGGAGGGCGTTAACGAGCCGGCCCAAAGTTGCAAGCGTGGTTTTTCCGCTCACAGGCGCTAGGGGGAAGCGAGACGACCACCTTTCAACCCTAAAAAAGTCATATCATTCAATTTTATTTTATTTATAGTATCAAATCATAACAAGAGTTATCACGAGACATGTTACAGATAGAGCAGGTCTAGACCACACTCTAGTAGTCGTAGTAGTTCATGGCGTAGCAGGGCACTGCAGGGCTTTACAGGATGTAACAGGATGCAGCAGCACACAGCAGAGCATGGCAGGGCGTAGCAGGATGCAGCAGAATGCAGCAGGGCACTGCAGGGCACCGCAGAGTGTAGCAGGATGTAACAGGGCATAGCAGGGCGTGCAGCAGGACCACGGCGACAGCTGCAACCAGGATTTAGGTGCCACCCTAATCCAAGGAAACATGCTGGGCGAAAAACAAACAAACAGAAGGACTCTGGGGAATAAGCTCCTCAGAGCTAGGTTAGTAACGAGCATTTCTGGGACATGGATGCACACAGATGGAAAGAGAGAGGAGAGAGGAGCTCAGTGTGTCAAAGGAAGTCCCCCGGCAGTGTAAAACTATAACAGCATAATTAAAAGAGACAGATTAAGAAGAGGAGCCTGGTCGGGCTAGAACTCTCCCCAACCGGATCGGGCTGTACTGGCCTGCCTCCCTCTAATATAACCATTCCAATGACTCCGAAGCTGTTCAGTTAAGGTAAATTAAGCTAAAAAAAACTGCATAGTTCCCCTTTAAGGTGTCGCTGTAATGTAAGATACTACAGAATTCAAAATGTTCTGATCATTCAGTTGAGCAATTCTTATGTTGTTTACGTCCTAACATTATGACTCTGTGGGCTGTTCTTTTTATTCTCTGGGAAACAACATGAACTGTCACGTAAAACTTGACTGAATGCTCACATGTTGTTGTTAAATCACACGTTTGATCGGTGCATTATTGTTCCAGACTAAAAGTAATATATGCTAAACATACAGAGCAATCGAAAATACGTTTCTCTCCAACCCACGGAACCTGCCCTGGACACTGTTCTCTAATGTTTGAGGTCATGTCTAATGAATGCTCTGTAGTGTGTAGTTACTGACTGGCTGTGTGTATGATCTGCAATCTAAGCAATCGAGAAAAACTGTAATATTCCAGCAGACAGTCGGGAACAACATGAGCGTTTCTCTCAGGTCAGAGAGGGATCGGCACTGAGCCGCTAATGCACACTAATTTATTGTTTTGATCGGAGCCGTCAGCTGTTCTGATGTCTGAAGTTAACTTACAGAAGGTCAGATTGTATAAAATGAGAGGGGGAGAGAGAGAGAGACAGACAGACAGACAGACAGACTAGTCTAGTTGGTCTGATGAAGAAAACAGCTTCAAATATAGTACATATAGTATATTTTTTGGCAGCAATGTTAACGGCGTTATTAAGATGGGAAGAGTAATCTATTAGATTACTTGTTACTGAAAAAAAGTAACGCTGTTATTTATAACGCTGTTATTCCCATCACTGGATACCACAGTGGTAAAAGTTGGTCCCCACCTGCCTGCTCCTATTTACCATCCCAACGACCATGCCCGGATTATCCATAAGGACCCTGCCCAGTGCCCAGGGGCACCAACCATTCACAACCAGTGGGGGGGGCACCACATGACACAAGCTTTAGCAATATTTTCCATAAATTGTTATATTATTCACTTTAAATTGTTGAAAGACCATACATTACTTTTTACATTTATGAACACTAATTTCACAATAATAATAAGTACGCGCAAATGTATCATTTGGGGGATGGGGGGGTTAACAACAATCAAAAGTGGCCAGTTTAACCCCCCAAAAAAATGTTATCATAATGATGAATGTAACATATTAACTGTTATAACAATGATGAGTGGTTGGCTTTCTTGATTCAATGTTATTGGCAAGCAAAGAAAAATCTTTTTCACACAAACCCCCCCACCTCTGGGTGAGACTTGGTTGCGCCCAACCCTTCTCCGTGTTTTTCAAGCATACAGTTTTATTCAGTATGCAGAGAAGTGTAAAAGACCGGTCCACAGTCTGAGCTTCTTTTCCTAGAACTCGTATTACTTTCAGAGGACTAAATCTGGAATAAATCCATATTCTTAGATCTAATATTGATAGTCTTTTGTCCAAGTCTTATTCATTTTCGGTCCTTTTTATTTTCGTTAGCTGTGATGCTAAAGCAGTATTAGCTTTTCCTTGATGCTTTTGAAAGTCTTTGACCAATCAGAGGGGTTGCTTTTAGGGCCGGTGAAATAAAGTTGGAAAAATACATATTTGACCGACCCACAATTCTGTAGTATTGATTTTGGCTTTTTGAATTGATAGACATTTTGAATTAAGACATTTGAATAAAGTGCTCAGTGCTCATATGCCTACATGTATGTAGTTGGATAAGATAGTATATTACATTCGAGAAATCCCCTTGATTATGTCTGATATTTTTGCCAGGAGGACAGCACGGGTAAAGGGGGGCCTTTGAGGTATAGTGTATACAGGGGCACGACATTGTCTTAATACGGGCCTGCCAACGACGTGCCATGAAGGCAGCATTTGTCCCGGAGGAATCAGCAGTCCGTGCTATAGTTGATTGAATGATCCACGGTAACACTGACTCAGACTCTGTGATTGTGTTTGAATACTTTGTCTTTGTTCTCTCTTCAGCTGAAGTGTTTGTCTGTAATTTGTTTTGCGTCTGTGAATGTCAGCCGCAGTCTGCGGTCGAGCTCGGCTCAGTCTGGCATCTTTAAAAGCTCTGCCTGACAAGTAAATAGCTTGCAAATTGCCTCAGAAGAGATTTGTTTTGGCTTCTGTTTTGATTCTTGCAGAAATTACATTCCTTGTAGGAAATGGCAGGAAGATAGCTGTTGCCAGAGGACTCTGCGTCGTTTAAACCTGGGACGTTTCCACTCTGCGTCTTCGTCTTTGGCATAATGTCACCCATTTCCCTTTCCCTCTGGACGCACAGATAACCGAACTGATGATGATAACGGCTCTCGCATATTAACACCTGAGAACACGTGCACTGTTTACACATCCACAGGCCTTCCGTCCAGAAAAATATTGTTTTTATATTCCATCTCCGGATTGTTAGAGCTGTTTATTCTGTCTGTAATGTGTATATTTAACTGTGCCAGGGTAAACACATATTAACGTCTCTTAGACTGTGCTTCAGTCAGACACACTTTCTGCAAGGAATTGACTGTTTATTGCAAACACTTAGGGTAGCTACCCACCGGGCCGATAATCAGCCGTCGGACAGTCTGGCGAGGTCAGTGACTCGAGTCTGTTTGGTGTGTTCCGTGCCGTCGTCCGTTGGAAAAGCTGTCGTCCTTCATTTGGGCCGACCTGACATGCTCAGTCAGAGACAGGGCAGTCGGGACTCACCCGGAAACGGCGAGCGGATGAGCCTCTCAAAATCTGAGGAAAATCTTTTAAAGTGACCTTTGTTGATCTGAAATGAAGACAGATTCAGCAGCTGCACGGCCTGTTTCTCTCTTAAAATGTTTTCAGAAACACGTTCGGTGAACTATTTTAGTACAATATGAGATCGTATTCTGAACGAGACGCCATGACAGCCTGACTTTGTGACGCGTTCGTCCAATCAGCTGCCAGTTTTCATTTTTTGGGCGACAATCCAGATTAGCGCCGCCTGCTGTTATGGAGACGTATTACGTCTCGTCTCTTCGGTGTGTTCCGAGGCACTTTTTTGACCAACTCGAGGAGACTGATCAGTCCGACTGCCTTTTCCAGACGGTCGGCCATCTGGTCGGTCTGTAACGGCCTTTAGGCTACGTTCCCACCGCGAGTCTTAATGCTTAATTCAGATTTTTTTTTTGCTCAGATCCGATTTTGTTTGTCTGGTCACGTTACCTTTTGAGATGTGGCCTATATCAGATTCCAGTGTTAACTGTTTGCGGTTTCAAACTGACCCGCATGATCAACAGACCAATAACAATGACATCATACATCCCTCCAGTGACTTGCTCCATCACTGTTCTCCATGTTGTTGGCCTAGTCAAGTTTTTAATTCTACTGTCTGTGTCTCGGGCTAACTCCCGCCGGCGCATAATTGTGACAAATGTCGACGTAGATTGACGTCAAAGTCGCATCAAATCCACCTTGGTTGTTCACACTGCGACCGCATTGAAATAAATCAGACCTGGGTCTGATTCAGGACCACATATGGAAGTGGTCTCAATCTGATTTGAAAAAATCTGATCTGGGCAAGATTTGAGTGTTCAAACTACTTCTGAAGAAGTCTGACCTGGTCACTTGACCCCAAACAAATCAGATATGGGCCACTTTTGCCTGCAGTCTGAACGTAGCCTTAGATTTAGGTCTGAATAATCAAATCAAGCATGACTTCAATGCTCTGCCTTCATTCGCTCTCCAAATAAAAAGTGTTTTAGTCAGCCAGCTAACTTAAGCTTACCGCTAACTTAAGCTTTGTAGAGATTGTGGGATTTCCCAAAGTAAATGAATAAATACCGCAAATACAAACACATTTGTCGCTTCTCGTAACGTGTATATTTAACTGCAACTAGCCGAGAGTAAGCACGTAAAAACGTTTCTTTCTGAAAGGCATTGACAGTTTATCGCAAATACTTATCACACTTAAGGCCCTTGAACACTGAGTCCGAAACACTTTTGGTGCTTTTTTTGACGTTTAGCGCTTCTTCTTTTCACTACCATGTATAAACACCACTAACACCAACTTACTACCACTAGTTTTACAATTATTTTTTGGAATCCATGATCGATAAACCTAATTTATAAGAAATTATACCTAATCTTGAGTTAAAAAAGCAGAAATAATGAATTATTTAGACTAATATTAAAGGAAGGATAATCACAGAAGGGTATATGTCAACGTTCAGTCGGAATACTGTTTTGAAACATTTAAAAACAAACATTTCAATGCTAAAAAATTGAATAAAACACCCAAAATTCAATGAAAGTGTCATGGTTGTGTATGTTTGTTTCCTGTTTTATTTTGTAGTCTGTTTTCTCCCATGTCACGTCTAGTGTTACTTCCTGTGTTCCTTGTTTCACCTCGTTTCCTTGTGTATTTAGTCTCTGTGTTGCCTTTGTCTAGGGTCAGATCATTGTTCTGTATTGGATTGTGTGTGTGTGTGTGTGTGTGTGTGTGTGTGTGTGTGTGTGTGTGTGTGTGTGTGGTCTACCCCTTTGTCTCAGTGTTTCTGTTTCTTGTGATTCCTGTTTTTTGACTTCCACTACGTTTTGGACACATTTTGCCTGCTGTATTCAGGACTCCTTTTGTTTGTATTGTGTGTATTATTTGTATTTTATTGTATTAAATCCTCAAGCTCACCACTGCCTGCTGTCTCTGCATTTGGGTCTGACATTCTCTGAATCCCCGAACAAAAACGGGTCAAATTAGACCCAAAGACAACACAGGGGTTAACCCAAACCACCATCTGTTTCTAAACCATAACTAAGTACTTTTTGTGCCTAAACCCTGTGTGTCGTATTTGAGGGGAGGAAGAAATGGCCGATATCGTCGTATGGTGTGACTTGTAAAGATCATATAGTGTTTGATTGAGCTGAGGTACGTTCGTCACACTTGTATCTGCGGGCAATGTCTGCTCTTCCAAACATCTCATACGTGTCTTCATATATATATTTGCAAACGGCTCCCTTGATTCAAAGCAGCCTTGATCACATCCGTGTGTAAATACTGCTAGTATTCAGCCCTCGGCTTTCTAAACGTGTACTCAACTAAAAAGCATAAGAAACAAAAATCCTCTCCAAAGACTTGGATCCTTTCAACTGTGCGAGCGTCTCTATGAAGAGGCACTTTTGTTTTTTGTCATGTCGAAATCTCACACACGCACACGCACACACGCACACACGCACACACGCACACACGCGCAGTTACCTACCCTCAAGCAGAAGATGATCCCAGTTTGACCTTAGAGCTCTCTGATGCAAACACATTCTCATAACCCTGCAAAACAGCTCAATCTTACCATGTATGTTCATCTATTGTCTAGCCAGAATATCTAATAACACTTAATGTAAGACACAAACACCTAACAAGTAATAATATATAATAATATACAAAGATAAAGGTACTTGTTTTTAGACGATGCATCTTAAATATCTTAAGTGAAGGAGTGTAGCAAACGTCACAACAAGCTTTTTTTGTATGTCTCATGGGGTTTTAAAGCTGCTGTGTTATTCGTAAAATATGGATCATCTTGTTTAAAGATCATATTGTTTGTGCAATTCATAGGCTATTGGGATTGTGCAATATGTTAGTTGTGCAATACGTAAGCTATTTGGGATGTGCATTATGTCAGTGCATTGTGTCATTTGAGCAATACGTAGGCTATTGAGGTTGGGCAATATGTTAGTTGTGCAATATCTCATTGTGCAAGGGCAGTGCTACACTTATTGTGGAGAATGCAGCCGACAGGGTTGTTCAATTAAAGTCAAAGTCAAGTTTATTTCACCCATAAAAATGGAAATTACAGTGCTCATACCCGCCTTAATGCCCATAAAAAATAGAGCATAAATACAATACAATATACAATACATAAATATAGTACAGAATTTATAAAAATGTACGTTTAAAGTGCTGTGCTGTCTGATAGTCTGAGGTATAAAAGAGAGAGCATACTGTTTGGTTTGTGTCACAGGAGGCCTTAGCCTACCACTACGTTCCATAACCCTGCCAGTCAAATTACCATGAAGAGGGTGACCCGGCTCCCTCATTATTTTCTGTGTCATTTTTGCCAAAAGGTCGTCATATACTTGATCCACTGTAATTAACTGTCCCACCATTTTTCCAGCCCTTTTAGACCAATTAAAAACTGCCACTGAAAGGAGTAGTTCATGTGCTTACTATATAGGTACATGTCTACGTATATGAGAGCATGTTTTGTGTTGCATGAGAATGTTGAGAGATGCTTATTTTCTGTATTTTGTGTTGTCTTTGGAAAGCTGCGGAACGGACAGAGTCCAAAACTAATTTCCCTGCGGGGACAATAGTATAGTATATCTTATCTTACCTTATCTTATATCCTATTTTAAGAAATCTTACCTAGTGATTTTTCCCTTGTTCTATTGGCAGATTGTTTTACTTATTACAAGCAAAAAAAAAAAAAAACTTGTATTCATTGTTTTTTTTAACTTATTTTAAGGGTGGCCTGTTTTCCAAATGCCACTAACCAGACAATGGTATTTTTTGCATTTGAAAAGAAGATGTGTATTTGTTAAATGTGTGTGTCTTTCTGTGTTCAAAGCATCTTTTCTCTCAGCAGCGTGTTAGAGAAAGAGGCAGGAGGATTCGGAGGTAGGCGTTCCTCTGTTCATGAAAGCATAACTCGAGGCGACACACACCAAACAATGAAGAATACCTTCCCCATACGAGTTGAGACTCAGCAGAAATCAAAGTAAAAAACAAAGTAGACAACCTGGTGAATTTTAATAGGATTTGAGTCAGCAGCCTTATACAAATTATTTTTTACCTCTCAATGTCATATTTACTCAAAGGTACTTTTACTTTACTTTTACATTCCAGAGAGAAATGAACTCGCCTGGCTTTTAAAGGGAATGGGAGATGATCTCTGATTGGTTGATTGCATGTTACGCCCAAAACACACCTCTGATTAATGAAGACACTAAGAACAACCCTTTTAGAACCATGCGCCCGGCACACGGACCCTTTTTACCGCCGTCAAACTAGCAAAAGTGGATTTGGACACGCCCTAAACACACCTGCACCAGGCGCTTCACACCGTGACCTCAGATTGTTAAAATAGGACCCTAAATCTGCAAAACCTCAGTCCAACAACTCCTCCTCAGTACGACGATATCGGTGGTTTGCTCCCCCCCGCCAACACAACCCACAGTCCTCATTTCTAAACCAGAGAAGGTAACGGTCGCGGTTTTAAACACATCGTTAACGTTGTGAAATGGTCCCAGTTTGGTTAGGTTTAGACACCAAAACTACTGAGTTAAGTAGATAAAAAGATGGAGGTTTGGGTTCAAATCAGACGTGACTTCACTTCCTGAAGGTTACCATGTGACCCAGAACATGACGTAGCTCTGTTTGTTCCGTAAAGTTAAAAAAAACTCTTTTCTTTTCAAACGGGACATGAACCCCCGGTCTCCTGGGAGAAAGTCCTGTGTTTGTTTGACCCATCCACCCCCCCCAACCTGCCTCCTTACCAGGACATTTGGCGCTCTTATACTTCCTCACCTTACTTCTGGCTTTTCTCCCGTCAGAACTACGACGGCCACTAGAGGGCGCTGCCACTAGAAACCTTAATATAGGTCGTAGTTGCTGCTTGAACGAATCTGGGCGTTTTTCAGGGGAGGACAGTCTCCCTGAGTCAGATAAAGAGAAATGAGTCAGGCAAATGAGACCTTTATGGCAGATCCCCAAACCATAATCATAACACAGTCCTTATTTTAACCCAACCCCCAATCTTTCCCTAAACCTAACCGTGGCGTTATAAACGTCACGTCATAAAAACACAGATGTATTTCTTGTCAGCCTGAACACTTATTTGCTTTGATGTTCGGAAACAAAGAACATAATCAACCCAGCAGAGGAGACGAGTCTGTTCTGGTCCCTGCCGACCCGCCGAAGGCTTCAGAAAAGTAATTATACATTTCTCACATGTGCAGCTTTATTCCAGAAACTTTACACCTCAGTAAAAACACGTAGCGGTTGTTGTATTTGTCCTTCAGTGCTGATACCTGTGTTTATAAATAATAACTTATTAATGGGACATTCTTGTGGCTTAATAATCATTTACACATGTCTAAACTGTATCTCTAAAGCTATAAGGACATTTTTTAATTAAAAAAACGTTCACACAGTTGTGAAAAATGTTAAATAACTACACCGTCTTAAATTTAATCAGGACTGAAGGGCAAAATAAAACTAGAAAGGACTCAGATAGAACATCTGCTCAGTGCTGCAGGCAGATAAACGTGTTTGCATTAGCTAATTGCAGTTGTGGAAAGTAACTAAGTACATTTAGTCAAGACAAGTTTCTGACTGTCAGTGTTTGCAGACAGGAAGCACCGGTGCTGTTATATCATCCCGGGGAAGCAGCTGTGAAAGGGAAATAGGCCATTCTAGCCCCATGTTCCCACAGCCCCATGTTCCCACAGCCCTATGTTCCCACAGCCCAGTGTTCCCACAGCCCCATGTTCCCACAGCCCCATGTTCCCACAGCCCCATGTTCCCACAGCCCTATGTTCCCACAGCCCCATGTTCCCACAGCCCCGTGTTCCCACAGCCCCATGTTCCCACAGCCCTATGTTCCCACAGCCCCATGTTCCCACAGCCCAATGTTCCCACAGCCCTATGTTCCCACAGCCCTATGTTCCCACAGCCCTATGGTCCCACATTTCCTTTTTCATAAATTTGTATCAGATTTTATCCCCCTTTCTCCCAATTTGGTAACCAATTCCACCCAACCTATTATCCAGTAGCAATGGACTACAGATGGAATGTAACCCTAACCCTAACATATGGCCTAATTTTTTGAAAAATCTTAGAAATCAAAGCAACCTTAGGCCATCTGCACACTGCCTGCGTGGCGTTTCTGTTGTGTGTCAGTCAGAGGTGTCAAAAGTATTCACATTCAATACTCAGGTAGAAGTATAGATACTAGGGTTTAAAAAGACTTCTGTAGTAAAAGTGTAAAAGTACTGGTTTCAAAACTACTTGAAGTATAAAAGTAAAAGTAATGTAAGCTCGTGGTACTTGGGTGCGCAGAGCTTGCAGAGCATTCGAAAGGAGTTGTTTTTGCATCCAACCATTTTGAAAAATTCTTCCAGGTACGGCCAGGGATGTAGAAGGGTTGGCTGGTCTTCCTGGCTACCAACCTCTTCGCTGGTGCTTGGTTGGGACACTTCGCTCGAGTTCTCTTGAGTCTCTGGCACAGACATCTTCGTACTAGGCTACAAACGTCTGCTGTTTCCTTGCTGGAGTGTGACATGATTTGTGTTATGTGCAGGTGCGATGGACCTCTGGTGTCAGCTGCGTGGTGTTTTCTACGTCTTTACACACCAGAAACGTGTCTGATGCGGCGCTTCTGCTGCTAGCCTTGTCTGTACACATGTATGTTTCCCATAAACATAAATATATACTGATCTGATTACAGCAAAGACAACGTAGTATTGACGGCAACATAGGCTACAGCGTATTTCGTTCTGTATTGACAGGTGCAATATTAGAATTATTTATTATCTTTTTAAATGACATTTATATCCGCATTCATGTCAAAACCTCGAGACTTTCAAACATCAAAATGTCATTTATTAAATGTATTTGTGTCAAAATGACAAACATATCTTCCTATTCTATTTTGCCTGGAAACGCTTCCAACACGCTTGCTTGTCGCGTGAAAAATAGACTGACACTGTAGTCGCAGTGTGCAGATATAGTAGAAAGAAAAAACATTCAAAATGATTGGCACTGAAGTTAACGGGGGATTTTGTAAAATAATTTTCATTGTACCTGGTATAAAGACAATAAAATACCTTCCTGAACTACAGTATAGAGTGGTACAGATTGAATCAAATCTTTATCTCATCTGCATCCAATGAGCATCGTTGTTGTTCCAGCTGGTTAATGTGAATTTGTGTAGGCCTATTATATAAAAAGAGGATGAATCTGTTTCCTAGCAACTGCTTTAATAGAAGTGGGGTTGGGGAACCTAATTAGTGTGAAGATGTCACTTCTTGAAAAGGGAAAAATGCAAAGCGTAGACTGTAGTCTATCAATCCAACATGAATCCCTCAGAGGTTTTTGAGAAAGATGCTGCTCAGTTAACATTTACTTTACCTGCGTGATCCTGCACGGAGAGTTCAAACACAACAGAGGAGGACAAAGACGATGGGGCTCGAGAACTCATTAACACTTAGAGTGTTCTCCGAACAAGAGGAGGACGTAGGTGTTGTGGTGGATGGTTCACTTGAAAAAAAAAAAAAAGCAACAAAAAAATCTATGATTGCAGTAATAAAAATAACTTTTCAAAATGTGTGCAAGGATATTTTTTTTTCACTGTACAAATCTCTGGTAAGATCCCATCTTGAATATGCTAGCTCATGGGAATTATGTCTAAAATAAGGCCCTAAGGCCTGTCACATTTGACCCCAATATATTAATTCCCACGCCTTCTTACATCGGACTTAAGTTTGCCAGAACACAAGGATCACTCTGAGATGAAGAGCCAGCAAGAGTCCAGCATAAGAGTTACAACACAGCTGTGGGTTCACAAACAGCATCTAGGTTTCCCTGGCAACAGACACTTTAAAGTGCTCATATTATGCTTTTTGGCTTTTTCCCTTTCCTGTATTGGGTTATATATCTGTTTTGTGCATGTTATAGGTTTACAAAGTGAAAAAGTCCGGCCTTTACTTGAGAGACAAACATGCGTCACTTTGTAACACACGTTATAATGCTCGCCTAGCTGCTAGCATGGCACGCCCTCATACTCTGCTTCTGACTGGCTAGTAGTCCTTACCTAGGTACTGTCAGGGCACGCCCTCATACTCTGCTTCTGACTGGCTAGTAGTCCTTACCTAGGTACTGTCAGGGCCCTCATACTCTGCTTCTGACTGGCTAGTAGTCCTTACCTAGGTACTGAGCATGTGCGACTCCCAACAAAGATGCAATAGAAATGAGAGGTCTCACTCTGTAGCTAAAACAGAGAGCTCAACACACAGGGTGAAAAGAGGAGCTGCAGCAATGTGCAGTGCAACAAATGTATGGTATCCGGAAGCAGTTCGCCAAAAGCGCAAGGAGCTTTTACCGGAGCTGAAAGCCGCACTGGAGCGCGGAGATGTTGCGTTTCTGCGATATGATAAACTAATCGTTCGCCCAGCCTTCCAAAGAAAAGACAAAGACAAGCCCACTGACGGACCAAGCAGTTTATAAAGGTAGACTATATGTACCTACTGATTATAGTTGCCGGTTCCACAAAATCAACTGAACATGTCTATTAAGAAATTACCTAAAGGCTTAGTATTTGCACACATTAACATCTGTAGCCTTAGAAATAAAACGTATGAACTCTCCCTCTTTTTGCAGTCTAATAAGGTTGATGTTTTGGCTGTTTCAGAGACTCATTTGGACTGTTCATTTGATGATTCAGAGGTGGCTTTGGATGGCTTTTCTGTGTATAGGAAGGATAGAAATAGGTTTGGTGGAGGGGTGGCAATCTTTATACGTGACCACTTTCCAGTAAAAACACGCCATGACCTTAAAGTGCCCATATTATGAAAAAAACACTTTTTCTGGGATTTGGGGTGTTCTTTTGTGTCTCTGGTGCTTCCACACGCATACAAACTTTGAAAAAAATCCATCCATGCTGTTTTGAGTGAGATACAGTTTCTGAATGTGTCCTGCCTTCAGTCTCTGGGTGAGCTGTTCAAAATCGGCATGGCTTGTGACGTCACAAGCCGAAAACGAGCTGGCTAACCAGAACTGTTAGCTCGTAGCATTAGCATTAGCATGCTACCTCATTCTCAATAGCAAAACACTGCTACAACACACACAACTTCACCATAATCTACAAAAGAACTACTTCCATGTGCGCCCTCATTTAGAAGAAGTCTCCCAGCTAATCCTGCCTTGTAACTGACTGAAGTTGGAGAAACAGCCTTTCTTTTACTGTCTATGGAGCTAGCTAGCTGACATGATCTACATCTGAGCTACTGAGCATGTGCGAGAGCAATCAAAGATAGTACAGAAGAAGAAGAAGAAAAGAGGTCTCACTCTGTAACTAAAACAGAGACCAGCTGAAAAGAGGATCTGCAGCAGTGAGAGAGAGCTGTGCAGTACAACAACAATATGGTGTTTTTTGAAAATTAAACCATGTAAACCTATTCTGGTACAACCTTAAAATACAATTATGAACCTGAAAATGAGCAGAATATGGGCGCTTTAACCTACATGACAGTGAGGCTATATGGCTTCAAGTGCAACTGCCGCACTTGAAGCCTATCTTGATTGGCTGCTGTTATAGGGCTCCAAGCTCGACAATACAGCACTTGGACTGTTTATGCGCCATGTTGGATAGGGCTACAGAGGAAACTAGAGAACTGTACCTACTAGGTGACTTGAATATTGATTGGCTATCTGAGAATTGCCCGCTGAAGAATCGGCTCTTGTCTATGGCTAATACCTGCGGACTATTTCAATTAATATTTCAACCAACAAGAATCACACTGAGGTCAAATCTTCAACATGCATTGATGATATTTATACTAACGCTCCAGATATGTGCTCCAGACCTGTGTCTATTCCAGAGACCATAATGTTGTTGCTGTCTCTAGGAGAACGAAGCTGCCTAAAGCTAATGCAAAAATCATTTTTACTAGATCCTATAAGAAATTTGATCAAGAGGCTTTTCTTGGGGAACTTAATAGCATTCCTTGGGCTAATGTATGTGATGTTGAGGATGCTGAACTTGCTTTAAAAATTTTCATGGACTATTTTATGATAATTGCTAATAGACATGCCCCTTTAAAGAAATTTACTGTTGAAGCCAAAAGTGCTCCGTGGATAGATGATTCATTAAAGAAACTAATGATTTTGAGAAATGATGCCAAGAATGTTGCAGTCTTATCCAGTGCACATGATGATATAAAAGATTATCGCAAATTAAGAAATCAGGTCTGCAAAATGAACAGAGAAAAAAAGAAAACTTATTATCAACAGAGAATTTCTGAAAGTGGTCAAGATAGTAAAAAAAATATGGAAAGTTCTGAATGAAATCATGGGTAAAAAAACAGCTCAGACTTCTTCCTTTGTGGAACTAGATGGTGCGTATTTAACCAAACCTCTTCATATTGTGAATTATTTTAATGATTATTTTATTGACAAGACCTCCAAGCTCAGAGAAAACATGGACACTACTGTTAAATACAATTCAGAAGAGCTTATAAGAAATGGTTTCATGAGGGGAAAAAACTGTGCTTTTGAATTTCATGAGATTAATGTTGATGAAGTAGAGAGATTGTTGAACTCTCTGGAAGCTGATAAGCCTGCAGGTATAGACCATCTAGACTGTAAATTATTAAACATATCTGCTTCATACATTTCTAAATATATCTGTCATATTTTTAATAGAAGCTTAATCAGTGGTGTTTGTCCAACATTATGGAAAGAAGGAAAGATTTTTCCAATTCCAAAAGATAAAAAGTCAACTTTTAATGGTCCAACAAGCAGGCTTATTAGCATCCTGCCTGTACTTAGTAAACTTTTAGAAGAAGAAGAAGAAGAAGAAGAAGAAGAAGAAGAAGAAGAAGAAGAAGAAGAAGAAGAAAAATTGTGTCTGTGCAAATTCAAGATTATCTTTCTATAAATGGTTTAACATCTATGTTCCAACATGCATACAGAGCTGGTCACTCTACTGGTACAAATGTCTGATAGCTGGCTGACATCAATTGACCGGTTGATGCTTGTGGGCACAGTTATGATAGATTGCTGCTTTCGATGTGATTGATCATGATCTCTTAATTGGTAAACTTATTTGTTATGGTTTTAAACACTCAGCTATTTTGTGGTTAAGAAGTTACCTGTCCGGTAGATTACAGAGAGTATATTACAATGGCACTTTCTCAAACAGCAAGGAGTTAGACTGTGGTGTTCCACAGGGGAGTTGCCTAGGGCCTCTTCTTTTTGCAGTTTTCACCAATGATCTGCCGCTTGCAATTGGGCAAGCAAGTTTAACAATGTATGCTGATGATTCTACCCTCCATTATGCCGCATCTACATGTTCTGAGCTTAATCAGGTTCTATCTAGGGAGCGCAACATGGTACTTAATTGGATAAAACCAAACAAACTTGTGCTAAATGCATCAAAAACAGTCTGCATGTTATTTGGCTCTAAATATAAATTAGCACATGGGCCTAAATTGAATCTTGAAGTTGCAGGTCAATCTATAAATCAAGTAAATAAAGTTAAGCTTCTTGGACTACGGCTTGATAATGTATTGTCGTGGTCCGATCACATTGACTATATGGTTACTAAGATGGGAAGAGCAGTTGCCATTACAAGGAAATGCTCAACATTTCTGCCCTCTTCTTTACTAAGGCAAAACGTTTGCTCTTTAGTTCTCTGCCACTTCAAGTAGCACAAAACAAAGCTGTAAGACTTGCTCTAAAGTGCAATTTTAGGTCCAATGTTGTTAAAATGCATGAACGTCTTAAATGGTTGAGTGTGCTTACTTTGTTGCACTCTGTTATTCAAAGTCAGACACCATCATTTATTTTTGATAACATAACCTACAGTTCAGACATCCACACTTATTTAACAAGAGGAGCCAGTAGGGGGCAGATGATGTTACCTTTACCAAAATCCAATAACTTGAAAAAAACTTTTATTTACAGAGCAAGTTCTTTGTGGAATAAAATCCCAAGTAACATTCGTCTTATCACAGGAAAGGACCATTTTAAAAAAGAAAGTCAAATCTTACCTTCATTTAAAATATTTATTATGAGGTTTCTGATTGTGTGTCTTCGTCATTAAGCGACCTTAATGTTAGCCATGTAACTTATTGTAATATATATCTTCGTTTTCAAGATATTTCTCTATTTGCTTGGTTTATTGTTTTCATTTAATTTAATTTGTAATTTTTATTTTGTTTTTTGTTACTTAGTTTTGTTGGCAGATATTGTTACATGTATTTTATTTTATTTTCTTCTATTTCTTTTCTGTATACGTTATGAAATGTTTTAATATTGTTTGACTAAATGTAGTGTTGGACCCCAGGAAGACTAGCTGGTCGTCTAGGCGTCAGCTAATGAGGATCCTTAATAAATACTAAATAATATGGTGTTTTCAGAAAATTAAACCACATAAACCTATTCTGATACAACCTCTAAATACAATTATGAACCTGAAAATGAACCCTGATCTGAGATTTCCCTGTGTTTTTATTCTCTCCTGTCTCCTAGTTTCTAGACAGAAACTGTTATCTTTCACAAACGCACACACCAAGGTTGGGTCTCTGTGTGGCGCAACTTCCTCGTCTGTTCTCGTTACCTTCAAAAAATGCACCTCTATGCCATAAAACTCAGTCTGGTGTCAATATACATTAAAATATGTCGAAAAAATTGAAAAAGGTCCAGAGAAGAGCTACTAAATGAATTCCAGGAATGAAAAATATGTCTTATGAAGATAGATTGAGAACATTAAGTTTACCGACTCATATTTAGGAGATACGGTGGAGATATGATTCAGGTTTATAAGCTTGTGCAGGGAATATATGATGTAACAGTTGAGCCTATCTTTCAGTTTTGGAACAATAGGTACGAGACACGAGGGAATTCTTTAAAACGTTACCCGAGAACATGCCTGTCTGAAAAGAGAAAGACCTTTTTCACACTCCGTGCGGTAAGATCATGGAATGACCTTCCAGAAGAAGTTGTACCTTCCCCTTCTATCAATTCCTTTAAGAATAGGCTGGATGCATTTTGCCTGTCAAAAGGTGTAATGTTTAATTATAAAGCTTGTCAGTCATTTATGTAGCTTATTTATGAATTATTTAAGAATTGTTAGAAAATTTCAATCATGGAATTAATGTGTTTTATGAAAACACAAAACAAAAACATGTTAAAATGTATGTGTGTGTATATATATATATATATATATATATATATATATATATATATATATATATATATATATATATATATATAATGTGTTTTGTGTTGCTTGAGTCTGGAATAGAGGACTTTAGATCCTGTACCAACATTTCAATAAATAAATGTCAATATATTTTTAGACTTCCTGTTAAATACGGTGACTAAATGACAGATTTGGAGCATCTATATTAAATGAGGTTGAGGAGAGCGAGATAGTTCAGTTGTTTTGAGGTATGGTTGTATGACGTACTCATCCAAAGAAGAAAGAATGAAATTCCCGCACCCGCGTGTCTTGAGCAACCAGTACTCCAAACCATACAAAGGTATCGGTCGTTTGTTCCCCCCCTCGGAAATACGACCTCATTGGCTCTTACCAGTGTATCTCCGTGTGTAGTTGGTCCACAGCAATCCCACCAATCAGTCTCAAAACCTCCCAGTTAGAGAGGAAATGACATAAACATATTCTTTTTAAGTCTTTACAATCATTCCCTGAAAGAACCAAGCAGGTCTGACTTGTTGAACCATCCTAATGTTCTTCTAAACTTGACATTTTCAGCGTGTAGCTTATAGCTCGACGTTTGTGGTTGAGATTGTGACACTCGTTTTGTTTTGGTAGGATGAATTCCTGCACACTGAGTTGAGTGTGAATAAACAGCGTGAGGACCGACAGAAGAACAGCAGCAGCTTCTGCTCTCCTGGGGTTCATGGGGTCCATTAGAAAGTGTCTGATGGTTTTGATTGATAATTTTCTCTCCCGTACTTTATCACACACGCACACACACACACACACACACACACACACACACACACACACACACACAGAAGCATACAGTGTGTGTGTGTGATAAGGGAGCAGCAGGTTGGTGTTGATTCAATAAGAAACCTATTTTCTCTCCTTCTGCATCTGGGCTGGAAACAATCAGTCTTCAGGGTGATGCTCCTCTTACCCCTATTGATTTGTTTACATGTGTGTGTGTGTGTGTGTGTGTGTGTGTGTGTGTGTGTGTGTGTGTGTGTGTGTGTGTGTGTGTGTGTGCGTGTGTTTTGGAACCACCATAATAATCTATCCCCTCCTTCGTTCTTCTCTGGTCCAGCTGAGTTAACCTATACAATCGCCGCATAGGAGGGGAATCAATGACTATCTCCAGATACACACACACACACACACACACACACACACACACACACACACACACACACACAGTCTGGACTATCAGACCAATGAACTCAGCTTGTATATGTGCCTCTGCCTTTTGGCTCTTAAAGATTTATGGCTGATGCACTTCAGATTTTCAGGCTTCCTCTTATACTCACTAACTCTGTCTGTGTGTGTGTGTGTGTGTGTGTGTGTGTGTGTGTGTATGTGTGTGTGTCTCCTTTAAGCTTTAACATAGATCTTATCAAGCTCTAAAATAAGTCTCAAATTTGGTTTCCCCATTTTGATTTCAGGCAGAGAAATCAGAGAGCTCTCTCTATGAACTCAATCTATTCTCATCCATAATTCATACATCTCATGCTGAGCTCAGACAGAGCAAATAAAGAGCACTCCACAACAAAAATTTTTTTTCTTTAACAAATTAAATAAAAAACAAACAACTACATGGCATTCATTGTAATGTATTTTATATGCTTGTCAGTTTACGTTTACATGCACATGACATTCAGACTTTTGCCCTTATTCCAAAAAAGACGATATTCCGACTAAGCTGTTTACACGACTAATGAAAGACAACATTCCACTAATATTCCCGTTTACATGTACAAAATACTATTTTCAAAAGTTTCTCTTTCATTCCTTCAACCAGCTTCTTGAAAAATCGTCGTAGCGATGTGTGCGCACATCCAAAAACCTGTTGAAATCCAAGTCTTTGATAATGTTTAAAAGTAGCTGTGTTTCCTGCACGATCCGACACGGGCATGTGCAAGATGTTCGCGCATTTGTAGACGATAATCCTGTTTTACAAGGATTCACGACACTGCACGATCTGTTCCACGCTTCCGGTCGTAGTTGTAGCGGTCTTCCGTTAGCCTCCACCGGCAAGCTAACGTTAGTTTAGCTAACAGCTAATTCGGCTAAAAGCAGGCTACAGCTAAATTAAGACTTTAAAGTAATAACAATAAAGACAAGTATTGATTGATTGTATTTTAAATGAGCACAAGTAAAGTAGAACTGACGTAACAGCTCTTATATATTAACGGTTATTTTCAGGTTTTATTTTGAGGGTCTTTTAAAGTGTCAAAAACAAAAATTAATGATTTGTCCGGTGGTGGTCGCTTCAGTGTTTATTTGCGTTCACTTTACGTTAGAACGTCTGTTGAGGGCGGCTGCTCTGTAACCAAGTTTATTTACCCCCGCGCCGTACCCATCGCTTTATTATAAGTATATGTCAACAATGTGCACAGAATGGTCGACGCACTTTCACCTGCACCCATCAGGAAACGGGAGAAAGCTTTGAAGTGGGACGTATGAAGTTATGTCCACAACTACGAGGGTGAGTAACATAACTTAAGAACCTAGCTTGCTAGCATATGGCGCTAGCATATAGCCTAGCTTGATGTCCATAAACAAATAGATTTTCTTCATTGTTTAGCTAGATTGAACGACATATGACGGACAGTATGTGTATATGTGATGACCCCACATGTTCCTGGGGATTTGGCTAATGTCATGTTAGAGCCAGTAGTAAAAACTAAACTGTAATAGAACTGAAAGAACACCAGAAACTGGATTGTTGGTGTCAGTTTCTGCATCACTGTTGTGTGTTGTTCATCAGAGTTTAGTCTTCATTCCTTCATATAGCATTAGTCTGAAAATGAGGAATTCATATTATATGCTTTATTTGCAACTAAAATATCGGTTATTTTTTTAATTAATACAAAGCAACCAGAGCAGAAAAGAACAAGTATTCTGTTTGTTTGTTTGTTTCTCTTCCTCCAGGTGTGACTGAAGTATTCATGGACCAGTGTTGTTCCAGTCAGCTGTTTGTAGAGGACAGGCAGCAGTGGGACAAACCAAGAGGGTTGGCAAGTCTGATAATAATGTAATAGTAAAATCATGTTACATACACATATCAAAGAACAACATACCTGAGTCTAAGCAGAAAGTTTGAGCACAAGCAGAGCAAACCCCAGCGCGAACAGTGTGAGAGCAAGAAATCTTAATAATTAATAACTTAATAACGTAATATCATTGAGAAATGCTCTCAAATTGAAATAATGCGCTCTTGAATACAGATAGTAATATAACTCCATAATAGTCGGGACATAAACTCTGTGATAACAATGGCAGTGGTGGAATGCAGCAAAGTACAAATACTTTTGTACTGTACTTAAAGTACAAATTACAATAAGTAAAGTCAAATTTTTCACGTATTTGTAGTAAGTAGAATCAATAGTGCATACTTTTGACTTTTACGTCGTTAAGTTTTGCAGCAATTATCTATAGTTTCTACTCCAACGTTCCGTTACATTTTCGTTACATTTTCTGATCAGTTTTCCCCGTGCCAAAACTGACCGTCACACGTTTGCAGTCTGCAGGGAAGCCTTCAGTAGCGGCTCCTGCACCGCCACGCCAAGACCCGCCCTTCAATAGCATTCATTGGCCAGGCGCGTACCGCTCCCGGTACTACCGCTGCTCCGTTACTGCTGCTGCTCCTGATACTCTGCTGGTCATATGTGAAGTATCCATTCACATAGGGTTAATATATAACCCGTATATCTATCTTAAAAACACTCCCGGTCCTCCTCAGCTGTGAAGCCACGTACTTGTTGTCCAAGCCCGTGTGTTCTCGCTAGATAAATGTGTGTAGCATTCACTGTCCCGTGGGAAAAAATGCAAAGTCGAGCTTCATTTAGAGCACCCTGATAGATAACCAGAATTGTAAGTCAGAATGTAAACTGGGCCACAGATGGTAAGCCCAAATTACATTAACCTGAAACTAACTTAATTCAAAATGCCACAGCCCATACTGTTTTCTTTTTTAATTATTAGAATATAGACATTAAGAGAATAAATCGTTATGCAAGTACTTTTACTTTTAATACTTAAAGTACATTTAAAATGAGGTACTTTTTACTTTTACTTAAGTAGGGTTGTCATTGTGGTACTTCTACTTTTACTAAAGTAAATATGTCTCTAGTTATTTGTACTTTTACAGTACAGATTCAGTACTTCCTCCACCACTGAACATCCCAGCTTGAACTTTGAGCCTCTTGCTCAGATATGCTGCACAGAGGATTGTGGGTCAGAAATCACGCTGGCTTGCTTACTGCAAAATGCGACTGGATGCATTGGGACACATTTTTGGCATTCTCCATTTGACACAGCCAGTATCTCTCTCAGAGCGCTCCTCTTCCAGGAATGAACAAAGCTTGATAACCCCTCCCTCCTCTTCCTGCTCTCAAACGCGGCCAGCTCCACTCTGTGCACATATTTCCTTGTTCCCTCCCCTTCAGAGCTACAGTTTGAAGAGGGGTGTAACCAACATGCAGGGGAAGTACAACAGAGTATCACTGCTGTTGTTACATCAGAGCTCAGACTAGTTTCACTTCTCAGGAAGTGAGACTCAGACAGTTGTTGTCACTGAGCGAGCGGTGAAATGGCGCAGAAAGGAGTTCAGCTGGACCGGGAAACCTTCTCTTGTTCCATCTGTCTGGATCTACTGAAGGATCCGGTGACTACTCCCTGTGGACACAGCTACTGCATGAACTGTATTAAAAGCCACTGGGATGAAGAGGATCGTAAGTACAGCTACAGCTGTCCTCAGTGCAGGAAGAGGTTCATACCGAGGCCTGTCCTGCTGAAAAACACCATGTTAGCAGTTTTAGTGGAGGAGCTGAAGAAGACTGGACTCCAAGCTGCTCCTGCTGATCACTGCTATGCTGGAGCTGAAGATGTGGCCTGTGATGTCTGCACCGGGAGAAAACTCAAAGCACACAAGTCCTGTCTTCATCTGTCTCGCCTCTTTCTGTGAGAAACACCTTCAGTTTCATTTTGAATCAGAGACATTCAAGAAACACAAGCTGGTGGAGCCGTCCAAGAAGCTCCAGGAGAACGTCTGCTCTCGTCATGATGAGGTGATGAAGATTTTCTGCCGTACTGATCAGCAGCTTATCTGTTATCTCTGCTCTGTGGAGGAACATAAAGGCCACGACACAGTCTCAGCTGCAGCAGAGAGAGCTGAGAGGCAGAGAGAGCTCGAGGGGAGTCAACAAAACATCCAGCAGAGAATCCAGGACAGAGAGAAAGATGTGAAGCTGCTTCAACAGCAGGCGGAGGCCATCAATCTCTCTGCTGATAAAGCAGTGGAGGACAGCGAGAAGATCTTCACTGAGCTGATCCGTCTCCTGGAGAAAAGAAGCTGCAGGTCAGATCCCAGCAGAAAAGTGAAGTGAGTCGAGTCAAAGAGCTCCAGGAGAAGCTGGAGCAGGAGATCACTGAGCTGAAGAGGAAAGACGCTGAGCTGAAGAAGCTCTCACACACAGAGGATCACAACCAGTTTCTACACAACTACCCCTCACTGTCACCACTCAGCCAATCTACATCCAGCATCCATATCCGTCCTCTGAGCTGCTTTGAGGACGTGACAGCGGCCGTGTCAGAAGTCAGAGATAAACTACAGGACGTTCTGAGAGAGAAGTGGACAAACGTCTCACTGACAGGGACTGGAGTGGACGTTTTACTGCCACAACCAGAGCCCAAGACCAGAGCTGGATTCTTAAAATATTCACGTGAAATCACACTGGATCCAAACACAGCAAACACACTGCTGTTATTATCTGAGGGGAACAGGAAAGCTACAGTAATGAGTGAACATCAGTCTTATTCTAGTCACCCACACAGATTACTGGGAGGTGGAGATGAGAGGAGGAGGAGTTGATGTAGCAGTCGCATACAAGAATATCAGCAGAGCAGGGGGGCCGGATGAATATGGATTTGGACGAAATGACAAATCTTGGGCGTTAGATTATGACGACAACGAATTTACATTTTGGTCCAACAAAGTCCAAACTCCCGTCTCAGGTCCTTGGTCCTCCAGAGTAGGAGTGTACCTGGATCACAGTGCAGGTATTCTGTCCCTCTACAGCGTCTCTGAAACCATGACTCTCCTCCACAGAGTCCAGACCACATTCACTCAGCCCCTCTATGCTGGACTAAGGTTTTATTGGTCTCCTGGAGTCTCTGCAAACTGTTTCTCCTGTCCTTTATTTAAAGTTGCTATATGTAATGTTTCAGTTTGTGTTGTTTGAAACACTATCACTTTGGACAAAAGCGATAGTGTTTTTAGCGAGGCGAATGTCAGGAAATGTTAAGCTGCAAGGTCTGTAGTACAATATCCCATTTACATTCATTGAGTTATAGGCCAAAACGCATCTGCGTTGATTATAGCGCCCCCTAATGACCTATCTTCACCAAATTTAGTACAGAGCCTCAGAGCAGCATACCAAACACTCATCACAAGTTTTATTTTGATAGTATTTATGGTGGCTGAGAAATTGCAATTGCAACTGTTCCATGTACATGCATTGAGCAAAACGCATCTACGTTGATTATAGCGCCCCCTAATGGCTGATCTTTGACAAATTTGGTACAGAGCATCGGCGTGGTATGTCGAACAATTAAACCAATTTTTGCGGTAATAGCAATTAATTTGGCCGAGATATGTTAAAGTCTGTGTTTGGTTGTAAATTGCGCATACTTTAACTTTAGAGAATAAGTTACAGATGCATCGTTGCATTTCCAGTGTTGCTACGGTAACTTAGCCTACTTTGGCTGTATCGTGAGATAAACCGGGTATCACTGTCACTGTGTCACGAGCCAAAGAATTAAGAGATTGTTGTAGCAACCAACGTAATAATAACTTACATTAGTATAGCGCATTATATGAAACTACACAGATGCTTTACACAAGTAACGTTACAGGGTGACAAGGGAAAAGAAAGTAGGCCAACACAAACACGGAGTAAAAGGGATAAAAACGTCCGCGCTAAATGGAAGAAGGACGCCATTTAATGTCGGCTACTGACGTACAACCGCATCGCACAATCTAAAGTTATTTCATGAATGAAATAGACATATTACATACCTGAGGGCCAATTCGGGGTCAGTTTTGAATAATTTACAATAGCGTAATTGTCTCCATCTGTTGATAGCCCGACCGAGTGTAGCAGGGGGTAGCAGGGCATTACAGGGTGTAGCAGGGTGTAGCAGGGCATTACAGGGTGTAGCAGGGGGTAGCAGGGCGTAGCAGGGCATTACAGGGTGTAGCAGGGTGTAGCAGGGCATTACAGGGTGTAGCAGGGTGTAGCAGGGCATTACAGGGTGTCGCAGGGCATTACAGGGTGTAGCAGGGCATTACAAGGTGTAGCAGGACATTACAGGGTGTAGCAGGGCATTACAAGGTGTAGCAGGACATTACAGGGTGTAGCAGGGCATTACAGGGTGTAGCAGGGTGTAGCAGGGCATTACAGGGTGTAGCAGGGCATTACAGGGTGTAGCAGGGTGTAGCAGGGCATTACAGGGTGTAGCAGGATGTAGCAGGGCATTACAGGGTGTAGCAGGGTGTAGCAGGGCATTACAGGGTGTAGCAGGGCATTACAGGGTGTAGCAGGGTGTAGCAGGGCATTACAGGGTGTAGCAGGACATTACTGGGTGTAGCAGGGCATTACAGGGTGTAGCAGGGCATTACAGGGTGTAGCAGGGCGCGGAGCAGGACCACGTCGACCGCTGCAACCATTTTACTTTCCCTCTTATCTTTTAGTTGTTCTTTTAATCTCCTTTCCTGTGATGGTCCTGTCCCAGTATCAATCATAACTACAGCAGATCACTTCTAAAATAACATTAAAATACAATTAGTCCTATTTATAAAAAATCTCCTGCTACCTTTAACCTGGCTGGATACAATAACACTGGCTTCTCCGGTGTTACAATGAAATGTGTGACTGTAGCGCCATCTACCTGCCGTAAATCATTCTGTGACTTAGCGGGAAATATCAAACCCGGGCAGATGTCTTACTAAAAACCATATAAAAATAGCGTTCTTTTCACTGTCAGTCTCGTTTGCTGTTACAGGTCATTTAAGATCATTGTATGAAAAAAGACAGACAGATTTTCAGTTCCCGCTTTTACCTCAGTGCGCCCTGTTTGTACATCCCTTGCCGTGCTTTTACAAGCACGTTGTGAAACAAATACGCCTGAAGTGGGCGCAAAAGCGTTAGTACATCTGGCCCTGACATGGTACTTGCTGAGAGCTGATTGTTGTGTCATTCCACGTTTTTTGTTGCTTTTATCAATGTTTTTTGTCAGTTTTATCACTGTTTTAGATGTGTTAAGATGTTTTTGGCGCTTTTTTTTAACGTTTTTTTGTAAAGAAATCTAGATTACGTTTATTTGTTTGGCGAACCAAATGGTGTTATCATAATCAATAAGTCCTTCTTCTCTTTGACATAGCTGAGATTCAGGTTCTGTGTGGATGAAGTGAATGTGTTGATGAAATCATTGAACAAGAGTCTTTGAACAGACTTTCCTGATGGGATGTGTGAACAAACTGAAGCTTTACATGATGAATAAACTAACATCAACAAAGTCTTTTCTTCCTGTCTTCATTCCAGGGTTTCATA
>NC_135870.1:1517481-1522481 GCF_031162955.1 Sander vitreus | reverse complement strand
GCTGTCAGCCGCATCAGATCACAAATCAACCTCCATTAAAACCTCCATGTTTCACAGCTACAGAGCGTTTATTTATCGCTAACTGAAGATACGTGTCAATGAGGAACGGCAACAGGGGCGGTTTTTGGCATGGGCGACCGGGGCAGGCATTTTAACATGAGTCATGGGGGGGCGCCACGAGCAGTTTTCTATTATCTATCATTTCACTGTGTGGGGAATTGGCAGATTGGCGCCCCCTGCAGCTGCAGGCGCCGCTGCTTGCTGGAAGTGCTGTGCACAGAAGCAGTGTGTGAGAAGGGGGAAAAGGGAGGGGCGCGCGGGGGACAGTTCACCTCTGGGTCACCCAAATGGAACGGTCGGACAGGGGGGGGTCGGGGGATTCACTGTTTCACAATGTGAGGAATTGGCTGGATTCTCTTAAGTGTGTTTTTCAAATGCTCTAATGAAGGATTTGTGCAATTGAGAAATATAATTTTCTCTTTCACTTATGTTGGTGGGGGGGGGGCGCTCGAAGGGGGTCTCGCCCTGGGTGTAATTCAATGTAGAACCGCCCCTGAACGGCAACGTGCAACATTACTTCTCCTCCTCTCCCTCTCTTTCACTCTCTATGTATTTCCTCACCGTGCTGCTTTTTTATTTTTAATACTTATCTGAGCCTGACAGGTGCTTCCACAGTGGAGCTCCACATTGTTACGCTCTTCTATCGAATATAATCAATCCCGCTGCAGTATAAATAGCTTACAGTCTCTCACCACAAACACGGGAACAAACATACCGTGATTTGCCATAGGATGTGTCAAAAAGGTTATAAACTGTGGCTCCCAAATATATTGGACAAACAGGCAAGGTGAGGAGGCAAACTCTTTTAATTCATTTATTCGTGCATGGATTTAATAGCTTCTTATTCCAGTGTTTCCTCTGTCTTCCTTTGGATTTCACTCATGCACAACTGCCCTATATGACGACTTTTCCTATTAAAAAGTCCTGCAAATTCAAATCTAAAGCAGCCTAAAATCAAACCAAAACAAAAGGCTTAAAATGCTCCGTTTTCCCAGTGCACCCTTGAATACAGATTAACCCTCTAAATCCCTCCGTTACACTGCGTTCAAGCATCACTCCAAAGGCCGCCTCTCGACATCAAGGTTTTGCATTTCAATTTCAAACGTTAACCTTGGGAGCAGCGTGGGAGTCTGTGCATGAAGACGGACACATCCGGCGTCAAACATCAAACACTCGACACCTGTGTGACAATATCTGATGATTTTATAAAGACTGAAAGTGCTGCTGAAGCTACTTTGTGTTCAGGCTGTTTAGTTGCTTTTGTGCAGATTCTGTTCTGATTTTTAAAAGAAGGGCTTGTTGTAACCGAGCAGGATGGTGAGTTAATGAAATAATCAGTCTGGGGATTTATTCTTCCACAAATGTCCCCAACAAAGTCACTGTTTCCTCCTGTTAGTCTGATAAAAACTACTGGAATTTAACTATGTATTTGTGGGGGGTTTTTAAGGTTCACGTCTACAATGAGTGCAGAGCTGAGACATAGACAGTCGAAAACTGTCAACTGTCAACAAAAATCTATAATGTTGATGGCTGTATCCTCTAAACTGTTACATAAAACAAAAACACCCAATGGATTCTTTTAAACTAATTATAATGGGCAATTAGAGTGGAAATAATCACATCATTAACCTTTAAAAACTGCTCACAAGGTCTTTCGTTCCTGTGTTCGTCCAGTTTTAAAGCTATTCAGCTTCAACATGCAGATAGAGTTCACTTGCTCTGTTTGGCAAAACCAGTTCTACACAACGTGCAGCAATGAAAAAGAAAGAGCAGACATTAAGAAGACAGTCAGTCGAATGAGAACGCTGCGTAGATGCCGTGGGAGAAACCTAATTACCATATATCCACAGAGATGTGTCAGACCTGAACAGACCATGATGATTTATCGATTTAACAAGCAGCTTTTCATTTAATAATAATAATAATGTCCTCAGAACACATGTAAAGTCTTATAAAACTAACTAAGAATGTGTCTTTAGATCATCATCATTACATTATCCTTGTCTACATTATTGTCTTATAATGTCCATATGTAATGCTGGTCTCTAGACTTTATCCAGCACTATTGGACTTATTTGCACTACCACCATGACACACACTCTCATAGAGCACCTTACCATGCAGACTGACTCACATGGTCAGTCCCTGCCCTGTCAATGCAAGCGTCTCATGCTTCAGACTGATCTCATGAAGTGGCGTATGTATGACACACCAATTCGTATGTCATTTTTGGCATGTTATCAAGACACATACTCCCTTTTTAGCGTGCTTATCAACGCCGTTTGGCCTCCATTGGCTTACGTTACCTTGCGATTGCGTGTGAATTGACGCCATAGTGAGTAGTACGAAAGGGCGGAAATCCGCGTAGGGAGGTTGGTTGGCGGGGAGGATGGGTCAAACACAGGACTTTCACCCAGGAGACCGGGGATCGTGTCCTGCGGGTCGCGCTTCCTAAATTCAACCGTCGCCATCTCGCGATAACACGCCAAGTGGCTGTATACAGCATAGACATACACGCAGATAGCTCAAAATGCGTACAGATAACACGCCGCTTGGCTTAAGAAAGTGGGCGTGTATGTTTACGCAAAGTCATGATGTCATGTTGCATGCTTATACATCCCTTAGTACATTCATGTGGATTTTTTATTTAGTATCTTTTCTTTTATTGTCCATATTATTCATGTGGATTTGTTATTTCATCATCAAAGCAGGTGCAAATCTGTTATCCAGTTGCACACTCAGTTGTTGGGGAGGCATTTTGTTGCTAATTCTCCCTTTTGCAGCTGTCCAAGGCTGTGTCCTACTGAGTACAGGGGTTGAAGAGGCGGTCTGCCTGGATGATAATGCAGGCCAGCCGGTCGTATCACAAATCTCAGGGCGCTGTGCCCTGCCCGTTAGTCGTCCTCCCATTTCCCAGGAAAATGATTTACTCTTAGGCTTTGCGCCAAAAGAGTTCCAGGGAGGACTGCCACTTGTTGATTTATTACCCATTCCACAGCCCTGCTGTTTGTTTGTAGTCTTGCTGGTGCTAATTAGCTGTGGGTTAGCATGCTTTTGTCCATTGTTTTGGGTCCATGGTGAAGTGTTGTCATTTCCACATGGTCCGTTCACTTCCACGTTTATTTCTAACCGGTAAATTTTGGTTTCCAGAACTGCAATCTTCTGAAGGAGTTTGTAGTAGTCCTCCATGGAGAAGGGAGGCATCTTGCTGCTAATTAGCTTTAGCTACAGTCACTTTAGGACAGGCTTGAGCTATTAGTAGGCCACGCTCATGCAGAAAAATGTTGAAATATGATCAATTATATTTGCAAAGAGCATTGTATGGAATCCAACATTTTTTTTTGTGGTAATTTGGTTAAAAAGAAAGCCATATTTCTGATATAGACATTTTTTAAATGACACCTACTGTGTTAATAAGCCTTTTTGTTTAATAAAGCTTTTTACTCTGCCTGCTGCCTTCTCTTCACTAACTCTGCATTTTTGGGTCCAAGCCTCACAAATCCTGACAACACCTAACCAAACTGCGACCAAACGTTAACGATGTGTTTAGGTATGAGGACAGAAAACGCTCCTGTGGGTCGGATTAGAGGGACAACAAGAACAAACGATCTTATGAGAGGACGCAAACACTAAGTTACATTTCAGAGCAGACAAGAAAGGAACTAAATGAGAGAAGATATAAAAATAAACAGCAGAATAAATACTCTGGGTTCATAATCAGGAATCCCTTCTGGGATTTACAGTTTATGCTTTAATCTAAGTATTTAAAAATGTAATCATTAAGAGATGAAGACCGGCTGGGAATTAATGTGTGTGTGTGTGTGTGTGTGTGTGTGTGTGTGTGTGTGTGTGTGTGTGTGTGTGTGTGTGTGTACTTTGTACTTCCTGCTCTATAATCTCACTGCAGCACCTGACACACCCTCACTAAACCAGAGATATACCTCCCAAAGAGAGGAGGAGGAGGAGGAGGAGGAGGAGGAAGGAGAGGACACAAGAACAGAGAAGATTCTGAATGCTGAACTTCTTTGCAATCAAATTCAAAAAAGCTTTGCTGGCAAGGGCGTGTATGATACAAAATGTTATAATGAAGACATAAAAAAGATCATCACAAGAAGACAAATAACTTGACATCTGGTGCCGTCAGGCTTTGTCATTCACCTTCCTCTGTCTCTGTGTGTCGGCGTTCTCAAACTCCGTTCTTTTCGGAAAACAACAACAGACTTCGAGCTAGCGAGCTACATGCTAAAAATATCAAGTTTTGAAGATGTGGATGGTGCAACAAGACAGGTCTGCTCTGTTCTTTCAGGTAATGATTGTAGAGATTTATAAAGAATATGTTAGATAATTTCCTCTCTAACTGGGAGGTTTTGGGACTGATTGGTGGGATTGCTGTGGACGAAGTACACACGGAGATACACTGGTAAGAGCCAATGAGGTTTAACCATGTATCAGCTCATTTAAATATCTCACGTTACTGTATTGTGTCAACAGTTAACTTCATTTAATATTGGATGTGGAGTTTTCTTTAGCGGGGTGCAAATGTTCCACCAGAACCAGTTCCTTCCTGAGACTATTTAGCAGAGCCACCGTCGCTGCGTCTGAGCTTAGCGCCACCCAGGACCGTTGTGATTGGTTTAAAGGGTAATTTCGTTATTTATTTATTTTTTAACCTGGACCCCAAGTCCCAAAGCATTTTTGTCTAATAGACTGATGTGACCCTAACTCTTTGAAATTGGTCCAGTATTAAGCGAGAGCGCAATGACGGGCCGGCGCCAACCGAGCTGCAATGTAACCTCGTCTGAACATAGCGGTGTGGAGAACGCCTGCTGCAGACCGGCGCGTTGCAAGTCAGTGCAAGATTACACTCGTCCAGAATCTTTGGTCTGAGCTGCACTTTACGGCGCTGCGAAGATTTGATTGTGAGACTGGGAGTCGAATCA
>NC_135870.1:1487481-1512481 GCF_031162955.1 Sander vitreus | reverse complement strand
TCACAGCCCAATGTTGTTATTTATAATGGTGGCCTGACAAGTGACAAAGCCACTTAGGGAAAAGGGAGGAACGGGGGGCTGGGAAATAAAATACATCAGACATACATACAGTTTATATGACATAACATACAATTTGAAATGCAACACAGACAGCAGTAAACACGTATACCGAGAAGAACACACAGGTACATGGGTGAGTAAGAGAGGGAGAAACCGTACAAATATTTAAATAATAATAATACATTTATTTTATATAGCGCTTTTAAAGGTACTAAAAGGCACTTTACAAGGTAAAGACAAAGTTTAGAGGCAGAAGAATGCAGATTTTGTAATGTGGTTGATGTGGTACTTGAAGGAGAGGGTTTGGTCAAAGATAACACAGAGGTTGTTTTGTGGATGCTAGAAGAGAGGAACCGTCGATGCACGGGGAGAAGTTTTGGAAGGATATGATGAGGTGTTTTAGGCCAATGATGAGGATTTCAGATTTGTCGCTGTTGAGTTTGAGAAAGTAAGCTTGCATCCATGCTTTTATTTCTGTAAGGCTGTTTGTGAGTGTGGAGTAGGTGGCAGCAGTGATGGATTTGGTAGAGATGTAAAGCTGGGTGTCATCGGCATAACAGTGGAAATGTAGTCCATGGTGGCGCATGATGTGACCAAGGGGGATCATGTAGAGCAGGGGTGTCAAACTCCCTTCCCCAAACTTCCCTAAGGGCCACACTAGAAAATGAGAATCACATCAAGGGCCAGACATAGAGTTTATTGCTTTTATGTCATGGGAAAAGTCAACTATCTTTGACTGTATTATTGCATGTCTCATATAGGCTTCTCACTTACAGTTTGGTTGACAAAAATGTCGAAGAAAATGCCAAAACGTTTGGAAAAAGCATAAAAAATGTCAAAAAAAAAACATGAAGTGACAAAAAGTAGGTGGGCTAAAATGTATTGTGAACCTAAATGTATATAGAGGCTGGATCAAAATTAGCAAGGGGCCGGATTTGGCCCGCAGGCCTTGAGTTTGACATGTGTGATGTAGAGGATGAAGAGATGGAGCACCGAACCTTGGGGGGACTCAGAGTCAGAATAACTGAAGGTGCGTGTGTTATGATGTGAAAAAACAACTGCATGTCTCTGCTTCTCTTCATAGTCGTCTGATTCATCTACCAACCCTTATAGAGCTGGCTCAGCTTGCCTTGCACCAGCTCTTAGTTCTGCTGTTATAGTTTTAGACTGCCAGGGGACTTCCTTTGACACACTGATCTCCTCTCTCTCTCTTTCCATCTGTGTGCATTCATGTTCCAGAAAGGCTTGTTACTAGCCGTTTTCCTTGGATTGGGGTGGCACCTAAATCACGGCGGCAGCTGCCTTGTCTTGCTCGACGCCATGCTTTGCCCTGCAACGCCCCACTAAGCAATGCCCCGCTACTCCCTGCTATGCCCTACTATGCCCTGCTATGCCCTACTATGCGCTACTATGCCCTGCAACGCTCTGCTACACCCTACTATGCCCCGCAACGCCCCGCAACGCCCCGCTACGCCCTATTACGCCCCGCAATGCCCTGCTACAGTCTGCTATACCCCGCATTGCCCTGCTATGCCCTACTATGCCCTGCTACGCCCTACTATGCCCCGCAACGCCCTGCTATGCCCTACTACGCCCTGCTATGCCCTGCTATGCCCTACTACGCCCTGCTATGCCCTGCTATGACCTTCTATGCCCTGATATGTCCTGCTATGCCCTTCTATGCCCTGATATGTCCTACTATGCCCTACTATGCTCTGCTATGTCCTGCTATGCCCTGATATGCCCTACTATGCCCTGCTATGCCCTACTATGCCCTGCTATGCCCTACTGCACCCTACTATGACCCGCAACGCCCCGCAACGCCCCGCATCGCCCTGCTACTCCCTGAACTGCTACAACTATTATTTTTTAATAACTTTATTGTTACTATAACTGATTTTTTTTTTAAATGCACACAGAAAACAGAGAGCTAGGTGACCGTGAGATATTCACAGATTTTGACAAAAAGTGTATTAGTGTGTATGGATTAACATAATTTACTATACCTTTAAGACACAGATATTTCTTAGAGTGCAGTGAATCTTACGGCGATCACGGTCCAATGTTGGCAAGTATGGCAGACTTGACAGAAAGTACAGCAGAAACACTGATTCTACTTGATTTAAAGTTCAGGACTCACAGTTCAGAGATGTCAACACATGGATGTTTTGGTTTGAACATTTGAAACCGGCGTGCATGTGATTTCATGTCTAACTGCAGGCAGAAGAGCTGGTGCCAACATCTCTTTATGAGTGTGTGTGCATGCCGTTGCGTCAGCGATAACTGAGTGTGAATGCACAGTTCATCGAGCCTCAAAGAGTCTGTAGCATCAATAAAGCAGGACGGGGGGGGCAGACGTCCCTGCAGCTGGACTGGAGGTTACAGAGCCTCATTAGCCGACCATCGGAAGCTGGAACTCACTCAGAGAGACATCAGCGGGGCCCCTGAGGGCCTGTCCTCTCTGCCTCAACCCAACAGTGTCTCTTGTTTGTCTCTGCAGCCACTTATGTAACTGCAAGCATTCACTCACAGAAGTAAAGCACACATGCGCAACCTTCAGTTTTTCTGTTTCTGTACTTATAAGGACCAGATGAAAATCTTCTGAGGACGTTTTGCATGTTCTTTTTAATTTATTTTTTTTAGAGGCAAAAGGAATCATTAAAGTGTTCATATTCTGCTCATTCTCAGGTTCATAACTGTATTTAGAGGTTGTATCAGAATAGGTTTACATGGTTTAATTATCAGAAAACACCATATGTTTGTTGTACTGCTCATTGCTGCAGCTCCTCTTTTCACCCTGTGTTCAGGTCTCTGTTTTAGCTACAGAGTGAGACCTCTCACTGCTGGAACATCTTTGTTGGCAGTCGCACATGCTCAGTAGCTAGGTAAGGACTACACGCTCAGTAGCTAGGTAAGGACTACACACTCAGTAGCTAGGTAAGGACTACATGAGCTAGCTAGCTGTTTCTCCAACTTCAGTAGAACAAGGCAGGATTAGCTGGGAGACTTCTTCTAAACGAGGGAACACTTCCACCTTTGTGTGGAATACCTGCAGGACAGGGACATGGAAGTAGTTATTTTGGAGATTATGGTGAACTGGTGTGTGTTGTAGCAGTGTTTGCCATTGAGAACGAGCTAGCATGCTAACGGTTAGCCACCTCGTTGCGGCTAGTGACGTAAAAAGCCCTGCCAATTTTGAACAGCTCACCCGGAGACTGAAGGCAGAAGACATTCTTTTTTTTAAGTGTGTATGCGTGTGGAAGCACCAGAGACAAAAAATAACACCCCAAATCCCAGAAAAAGTGATTTTTTTCATAATATGGGCACTTTAAGCCACTTTTTCTGTATCATGGGCCTCACAACATTTTCTAATTCAAGTCTCCAAATTAATAAACGTACGCTACATTCAAGCTGTTGCCAAATGAGTTGCTACAAAGCTAATTAAGACTCTCAGCTGCACACAACGCTCTCTGTATTTCTCAGTATGGCTATGTTCAGAAAATGGTGTCATTTGCTAACTTTTGCGCGCAGAAAATTGAGCGAAGATAATTCATAAAATTAGTTTTTTCAATCCTCCGTGTCCTCCTTGGCTACGAGCAACTGTGTGGAGGAGGGGTGGGGGATGGTTCGCATGATCACAGAAGTCTTGTATCATGTGGACACGCCAGCAGTTTTGTTACCATTACTTAAAATTGCTCATAGGGGAGACAGAAACTACCCACTATAGCTTTAACATAATCAACGGCCCCCTAAAATTACCATGCATTATTTTATTTTTGGCTCGGACAAGTTATTCACAACATTTTACCAAAATTTCTGTCTAAAATCAACATTTTACTTCCCTGAGAAACGTTGTTTGTTCCAGCATCAATCGGACCTATATTAAGGTTTCTAGTGGCTGCGCCCTCTAGTGGCCGTAGTAGTTCTGACGGGAGCAAAGCAGGACGTAAGGTGAGGAAGTATAAAGGTTGATTTATGCTTCTGCGTCGAATCGACGGCGTACCCCCGCAGACCCCTCTGCGCCACAGCGAACCCCCCTCCGAGCCCTCTGTCCTAGCTCGACGTACACCTCCAAAAAATTGTAACTTCTCGTCGAGGCATCGCAGACTGCATGGACTGTGATTGGTCAACTGGTCCTGTGTGTTGATAGTCTGTGTTTCCAGCAGCCTACAGTGGGGAGTAGCAACATGCTAGTTCACTGACATCAGCTCTGCAAATAAACTCAGACATAGTTTGGTTACAATGATGACGGGGTTATCCGTTTGTAAATGTCTATATGTCAGTAACGTTTTGAAAGGAGCACTTCACCAGCAAGCAGCACTTTGTGGGCAGTTGTGCTAAAGTTTGCTTGCTAACAACATAAACTGGCTGGCAGACACCTTGCAAAGGGTCACAATGCCGTAGGAACGACGGCGTAGCTACGGCGTAGCTACGGCGTGGCGTTGAGGCAGAAGCATAAAACAGCCTTAAGAGCGCCAAATGTCCTGGTAAGGAGGCAGGTTGGGGGGGGTGGATGGCTCAAACAAACACAGGACTTTCTCCCAGGAGACCGGGGGTTCCCGTACGATGAGTTTTTTAAATTTAGGGAACAAACAGAGCTACGTCATGTTCTGGGTCACATGGTAACCTTCAGGAAGTGAAGTCACGTCTGATTTGAACCCAAACCTCCATCTTTTTATCTACTTAACTCAGTAGTTTTGGTGTCTAAGCCTAACCAAACTGGGACCGTTTCACAACGTTAACGCCGTGTTTAAAATGGCGACATTGCCTAATTGAACCTACGTTTGTCTAGTTTTTTCATAGTGAGTATGCAGTGATTTTTTTCCTCCCAGCTTCATACTCGTTTGTCCCAGAGCAACGCGTCCCAAAGCGACAACCCAATAAGTTTATTGTAACGTTACCGCATGATGCATCATCCTCATTCGGCTCATTTTATGTAGTTTTTGTAACGTTAACGTCTGCTGCAGCGTCACACGAAGCATCTATGGCTTCAGGGGCAGGCTTACCAAAACACTAAAAGATTGTACTGTAGTTTGAGTTTGCTTTAGTTTCATATCTCCTTTAGTCTGTGGTGATTCGCATTAGTCAATTTCAAATGTGCGCAGAGAATGACCGGCAAGCAACTGTGTCGTTGTTCCTAAGCGACTCGCAGAACAGAGGGGAATTTATGAAAGAAAGTGTGAAAGTTCTGTCGCAAAACAATCATCTTCATGTTACGTTATCCCTGTGCTTTTGTAAGTGGGTACACGGAAATCCTTGATCTTTCTTAGTGGGTGGACGCCGTGTAAATAGATACTTTATCGATCTCCAAGGGGAAATTCAAGGTCCCAGTAAATCCACATGAATAGCATGGGCAATAAAAGAAAAAACATACTAAATGAAAAATCCACATGAATGTACTAAGGGATGTATAAGCATGAGAGGCTTGCAGTGACTGAGTGATTCAGTCTGCATGGTCAGGTGCTCTATGAGAGAGTGTGTGTGTATGTGTGTGTGTGTGTGTGTGTGTGTGTGTGTGTGTGTGTGTGTGTGTGTGTGTGTGTGTGTGTGTGTGTGTGTGTGTGTGTGTCAGTCTGCATGGTAAGGTGCTCTATTAGTGCGTATCATGGTGGTAGTGCAAATAAGTCCAGTAGTGCAAGGATAAAGTCTAGAGACCAGCATTAAATATGGACATTATAAGAGAATAATGTAGACATAGTAATATAAAAACTATAGCAGTGCAAGGATAAAGTTTAAGAAAGACAGCATTAAATATGGGCATTATAAGGGAATAAAGTAGACACGATAGACACAAATCAACAGTCACTATTAGAGGTTTGAAGTAATAGGGTTACAGCAATTGTTCAAATATCAAGTTAGACCTCAGTCCATGCTGGGGGAATGAGGGCGGGAGGGGTTGTGCATATGGGCTAATATAGCCAGTAAACAGTGTAAGTATTAAACAGTAAACAGTGGACCAGTAGACAGTCAGTACATAACTGTTGTTACAGGAGGTAGTGGAAGTGGTGGAGAGGGAGGAGAGGCAGACAGACTATGCAGAGAAGTCTATCTCTCCTGTTCCTGGGGACTGTCCATTTCTCCGACGCGCCATTGTTAAGACCTCTCAATAACCCAAAACATTCCCTTTGGTCCTACAGCCCACTAGTCCGACGTCCCTTTGTTTCGAAAAAATAAACCCTCTGCTCCGACATCCCATTGTTCCGACCATATAGGCTTTTGGCATGGCCATAGTGGTCGATTGGTTGGGGTTAGGCATATGACGTCGAGTGGTTAAGGTTAGGATATCCGATTGGTCAGGGGATAGGACCTGAACAAATGGGGTTACGTTACCTTGCGTAAGCATGGACGCCTGGCCAATAAATGCTATTGAAGGGCGGGTCTTGGCGTGGCCATAGTAGGATTCGTAATATCGCTTCCTGACATATTAAGGCCCTGACACACCAACCCAATTATTGGCCGTCAGACAGTCTGGGCGAGGTCGGTGATTCGAGTCTGTTCGGTGTGTTCCGTGCCGTCGTCCATTGGAGGGGCCGTCGTCCTTCATTTTGGCCGACCTGACTTGCTGGGTCGGAGGGCGGGCAGTCGGACTCAATGACCAATCTGATTGGTGGAGTGCTAGCCCTTGACTAGTGGATTAGTGCACTTATGTTAGCGTGACGATCAGCCTCTCGAAATCTGACGGAAATCTTTCAAACTGACCAAACAAAGGGACGTCAGACTAGTGGGCTGTAGGACCAAAGGAATTTTTCGGGTTATTGAGAGGTCGGAACAATGGAGCGACGGAGAAATGACATGGCACCATGTACCTGCGTATCACGTAGACTACACCACTGGAACTAACACCACGTACGCAAGTTACATTAACAAAAGCAGTTATTTGAACCCAGACCACCATCTTTAACCAATGTGCAGTTGGCAGTCTTCACTCTCATACTAAGTGTGCGTGACTCTTTGTTTTCATGCGACAAATTGTTTATGACGGAGGAGATAAATGCAGAACAACACACAAACGGGTGCTAAAGAGTCCACCAGTAAAACAACAGACACAGCGTGACACTGCAGGGTCCTGTGGGCTGATAACACACACACACACACACACACACGTGTGTAACCGAGCATGCCCGTTGGAGTCAGGAGTCACACAGGGGCAGACAGAGTTTCACTGTTGATGCTTTCGCTGAGAGACATGTCAGAACATCTTTACCTCTTTCCCTTCTAAATAGCTACACACTCACTCACACACACACCACACACACACACACACACACACACACACACACACACACACACACACACACACACACAAACACTAACTCACATTCTCCAACCCCGAGGCTGTAATCAGGGAAATGTTCTAGCAAATTTGTTGTGCAATATCAACCCCAAAGGAGGCAGTGTAATGATGCACTACGACAAACGCACAAACACACACAGCGTCTCGTTGTCTGTGCAGTTGTGTTGTTGTTCACGTTGATCTAAATAGATTTTAAAAAGAAAGAGAGACAAGCTGAGTCCCAATTCCACGCACAAACAGTATCAAGTTTTAAATCTGCAAAGGTTAGAAAAGAAACCTGTACTTTACGTCCACTTGGTCAGGACCTCACGTTGGGTCAGGTTTAGGAGAATATCGAGATTTGGGCTACAACAAATGTGTTTGTACGTTACTTTAAAAATGTAAAGCGTAAATGGAGTCTGGTGGAGTTTGGTGATGGTGATTTTGGGGCTGTTTCATGTTAAACTAAAAGGATCTTCCTCTTTAACTAAAAGGTCTATCTCTGTAGGGATCCTTTCATAATGTTGTCAGACACTTAGAATAATAATCTGAGTCTGTCAGCAGCAACAACAAACTCCAATTCTCCACTGGGCGTATCTGTTCTGCGTTCTGGTTTTGTTCCATCCTCCTCTACGCCATGTTGTCAGACACTTAGGGTCCTATCTTGCAGTCGGCACAGCGCAGCGCAAAGCCCGACCCAAGTGTCTTTGCTAGTTTAAGACCGACCCAGTTGTCAGTTTCCCGTCCAGCGCCCACGTCGTTTAAACAGCAAATGCAGCTGCGCCCATCTGTGGCCCATGGGCGTGCTGGTCTTACAGGGAGGTGTGTTCAGGTGCATTCTAGGCGTGCTGGTCTTACAGGGAGGTGTGTTCAGGTGCATTCTGGGCGTGCTGGTCTTACAGGGAGGTGTGTTCAGGTGCATTCTGGGCGTGCTGGTCTTACAGGGAGGTGTGTTCAGGTGCATTCTGGGCGTGCTGGTCTTACAGGGAGGTGTGTTCAGGTGCATTCTGGGCGTGCTGGTCTTACAGGGAGGTGTGTTCAGGTGCATTCTGGGCGTATTGCTATCTTGAGGCAGCGGGAAGTGATGGCACCATTGACCAACAAAGACCTGGTCTAAAGTCAATAACGCAGCATTTCATTGTTATTTTAACAGAGCATTAGTAAAATGCTCCTAGGCTCATGCACAGCGCGCGCACACTATGCTTGTTACACACACAGGGACGCACAGCAGCACACACACATGCAGAAGATTACAAATACAAATATTAAAGTAAATAAAAACTTTTAAAGGGAATGGGAGATGACACTCTGATTGGCGCTTAGATCGTTAAAATAGGGCACTGAGACTATTAATCCGAGCCTGTAAGCGGCAAAAACAGAACTTTTAGTGGACCCTAACTGATGATTTTACCGATCAGCGTTACATTGCAGCTTGTTTCTCACCTAATACTGGACCAATGTCAAATATTGTTGTTCCCATCAGTCATGTAATTACAAAAACATGGGAAAATAAGGCACAGGTTGAAAAAAAATACAGAAAAAAAGGGAAATGTAACAGTCTACATAATGCTCAGTGTGTCCACGCTTTACAGTGCTGTGTGGGAGACAGTGACAGCTACACACAGACTGAAGCATAAGCTTTCCAGCCTATCAGAGATCTGCTACAGAAACAAACAAACAAACAAAAACACAAACACACACACACACACACACACACACACAAACACACACACTGAACCCTGGGGAGCTGATGAGCGCAGATCTCAGTTTGACACTACATTACTTTTCCGTCCTCAGGCCCAATTCCAATCAGACCCAGCAGCTGATAAAGTGGCTGTGACATCAATCCCTCGATCTCTCACAAACACACATACACACACACACACACACACACACACACACACACACACACACACAGAACAGAGCGGCCTTTTACTTATATAAAACATACAATGAAATGATTCCAGTAACCCCACTGGAGGATTTACTGTAAAGATAGTGGAGATAGAGTCACTCAGATGGCTTTCGCTGCTGCTGCGGCTGCGGGTGTTGGAGGGATGCTGGGGGGGATGAAGAAAAGCTGGTGGAGCGAGATAGAGGAAGCTCCGGGTGGAGCAGAGGATGACGGAGAGCTGCAGGGTGCAGGCATCTTGGATATAGCATGGATGTGTGAAAAAGACTCCCATATGTTTCCCCCAAAAAGCGTGTTCCAAAGGCGTAAAAAAATGTTGCATGTCTTCATCATATTTAGTCTCCGTAATGAAATCAAACGTCTAACATCGTACACAGAGAGCACTGACTCTGGGCTCACGTGAGCGTCACCGAGTAATCGCTTCAGTTTTGGTGAGCTGCAAATTGGGAGCGTGCCTATGTTCCCACAGCCCTATGTTCCCACAGCCCTATGTTCCTACAGTTCTATGTTCCTACAGTTCTATGTTCCCACAGCCCTATGTTCCTACAGTTCTATGTTCCTACAATTCTATGTTCCTACAGCCCTATGTTCCTACAGTTCTATGTTCCTACAATTCTATGTTCCTACAGCCATATGTTCCTACAATTCTATGGTCCCACAGCCCTATGTTCCTACAACCCCATGTTCCCACAGCCCTATGTTCCTACAACCCCATGTTCCCACAGCCCTATGTTCCCACAGCCCTATGTTCCCACAGCCCCATGTTTTCACAGCCCTATGTTCCTACAGCCCTGTTCCCACAGCCCTATGTTCCAACAGCCCTATGTTCCCACAACCCTATGTTCCAACAGCCCTATGTTCCAACAGCCCTATGTTCCTACAGCCCTATGTTCCCACAGCCCAATGTTCCTACAGCCCCATGTTCCCACAGCCCCATGTTCCTACAGCCCAATGTTCCCACAGCCCCATGTTCCTACAGCCCTATGTTCCCACAGCCCTATGTTCCCACAGCCCAATGTTCCTACAGTTCTATGTTCCCACAGCCCTATGTTCCCACAGCCCTATGTTCCCACAGCCCTATGTTCCCACAGCCCTATGTTCCTACAGTTCTATGTTCCTACAGCCCAATGTTCCCACATTTCTATGATTTTTTCAAAATTAGTTCCCACATTTCCTTTTTCATAAATTTGTATCAGATTTTATCCCCCTAACCCTAAAAAATGTTGTGGGAAGATAGGGCTTAAATTGAAGGGAACTGTAGGAACACAAGACCTAATTTTGAAAATGTCCTAGAAATATGGGAACATAGGGCCTATTTTTAAGAAAAATCTTAGAAATATGGGAACACAGGGCTGACTCCTGCAATTCTGAAGCAACATGGAAAACAAGTCTGGAAGCATAATGTGTACATTCTCTGTTCCCACACTGAAACATCTCAACAACTGTTGGAGGATAATAACGTTGGTTGGTGATCCTCTGACATTCCCATCACATCTTGGCAACGTTATACCTGCAAAAACATCAGCGTGTTAGCATTGTCAGTGTTACCGAAGGATTTGTCCTAAAACGCGTCAACAAGCCAGAGCAATTTTTCCCCTTATCCCAGAATAGATAGGTAGACCTAGCAAATATGGACGGCGCAACAAGTCAGTTCTTTCAGGGAATGATTGTAGAGATTTATAAAGAATATGTTGAGGTCATTTCCTCTCTAACTGGGAGGTTTTGGGACTGATTGGTGGGATTGCTGTGGACGAAGTACACACGGAGATACACTGGTAAGAGCCAATGAGGTTTAACCATGTATCAGCTCATTTAAATATCTCACGTTACTGTGTTGTGTCAACAGTTAACTTCATTTAATATTGGATGTGGAGTTTTCTTTAGCGGGGTGCAAATGTTCCACCAGAACCAGTTCTTTCCTGAGGCTGTTTAGCAGAGCCACCGTCGCTGCGTCTGTGCTTAGCGCCATCCAAGTCCGTTGTGATAGGTTTAATGGGTAATTTTGGGGAGTTTTTTCAACCTGGACCCCAATTCCCCAAGCATTTGTGTCTAATAGACTGATGTGAGACTAAATGAAAAACGAAGATGGAGTTGAACAAGCGGAAATGCAATAAAAGACACATTTTTCTCTCCGAAAACATTCAGACTTTTTTTTCCAAAAATGTTCATAAAATTTAATTGGGCGGGTGTTTAATTTTCAATTTTGGATTCAAATATTTGTTTTGTTTTTCCTTCAATGGCTTCTGTAATAAAGTTGAGACAGATTCAGCTGTTGGAGAACTGCAGCCCTGAGAAGGATTTAGACATGTTTGAGTCCCCTGAACGGTTATTGTTTCCTCTTTTGGGGACTGGGTTGTCTTTCATATTTTTTGAGATGGGTCCTATCCCCTGCATGAGCTCAGGTGTAAAAGCACCCTAAAACTCTTTTAGTCTTTGCAGGTTTTTCTTCAGCTTGGTACCACTCTGGTCTGAACCTCTCTGTGTGTTCGCTTCGCTCTCAAACTAAGAAACTGCCAACTGCAAGATAGTCATCAGAGGACAAACAAATGCACAACAAAATATATTATTTTTTATGCAAGTTGAGCTTTCTGTGACTGACTGTATCTGCGACGAGATGCATCATATTTTCCTTATTGATCCGCTGCCGCCTGAGGCTGTTATCAGAATCCTATAACGATCTAATCATGAGTAAGTAGATATCGGTTTGAATGGAAGTGATGTCAGTGTGAAAGGTGCAATCTATCACTCTGTCTATCCTCAAGGCTCAGAGTTCATCAGTCTGACAGCGCTGAATGTGTTAGGGGCTTGTTCCGACCCAGAACGCAGAGATCTCACACACAGACAATGAACGCAGTTTGTAAAGGTTTTAATGAACAACATAGTACTCAGAGATACAGTGTGGGTTCTGTCTGAGCGGGGAATCTCCTGGCTGGTCCGAGTACCGAGGCGAGCCGAGGAGGGGGAAGGATCCAGGTCGTACGAGACTCGAGGCGGACAGGCAGGGAAGAGTTCCCAGTAGTTTCCACAGGTGGAGGATGAGGCTGGACGGTGAGGCTGGAAGCTTGTAGGCACAGCGGAGGAGGCAGCAGGTCTGAGCGGTCACTGGACAGAAACACGGGAAGTATGAGCTCAGGAGAACAAAGACAAAAGCTAGGGGGCACAAGACAACACGGACACAACTTGAGTAAACTGAGAACTCAGAGCCAAGTTACCACATGGGTGTAGATAACGAACTGGCGCCGAAGAGGTGATGAGCTGCAGCTGTGAGGAACGGCTGTGCAGTGATGATTTGGCCACGCCCCTTGACCTACTTTCCTCTGAACACACCTCCAGCACTCCAGGTGGAAAAACAAAGAGATGTAGCCTTGTTTGTGTACATATACAACATGTGTTTTGGCATTTTTTTCACAAACTGAGCAGTTGGTTGTGACGTTTAAATAATGTTGCTTAAGGCTGGTTGTGGAATAGCTTCATGATATAATGCATATGGTTGTGTGTACGTCTTGTCACTGTTTGTGAAAGATGAGCAATAGATTGTGGCTGATAATGTGCTTCAGTCTGGCTGCATATCACTTTGTTTATGTTTTTTATTGTAAGTATATGGCAGCTGTATGATAAAACAATATGTCAAGTGTTATGTGTGAAGCATTTGAACTCAAGGCAGATATCCCTCTGGGGAAACTAAAGTATCACCTGCAAAGTGGTCTCCATGATATAGTAAAAATTAAAATGTTGTAGTAGGACTATAGCAAAGACATCGTTGGAAAGGTCTCAACCTGGACAGTAACATATGTCAGTCTGAAGAGGGTACATTACTCCTGCTTTGAAATATTGACCTCTGAACCTTGAAACCAGTACATCTTTGAAGGGTTGTCATTTAGCAACAGAAGGTACTACACACATAGGACCAGCTGTTATAGAAAGTACTACACACATAGGACCAGCTGTTATAGAAGGTACTACACACATAGGACCAGCTGTTATAGAAGGTCCTACACACATAGGACCAGCTGTTATAGAAGGTACTACACACATAGGACCAGCTGTTATAGAAGGTACTACACACATATGACCACCTGTTATAGAAGGTACTACACACATAGGACCAGCTGTTATAGAAGGACCAGCTGTTATAGAAGGTACTACACACATATGACCAGCTGTTATAGAAGGTACTACACACATAGGACCAGCGTTATAGAAGGTACTACACACATAGGACCAGCTGTTATAGAAGGTACTACACACACATAGGACCAGCTGTTATAGAAGGTACTACACACATAGGACCAGCTGTTATAGAAGGTACTACACACATAGGACCAGCTGTTATAGAAGGTACTACACACATAGGACCAGCTGTTATAGAAGGTCCTACACACATAGGACCAGCTGTTATAGAAGGTCCTACACACATAGGACCAGCTGTTATAGAAGGTCCTACACACATATGACCAGCTGTTATAGAAGGTACTACACACATAGGACCAGCTGTTATAGAAGGTCCTACACACATAGGACCAGCTGTTATAGAAGGTACTACACACATATGACCACCTGTTATAGAAGGTACTACACACATAGGACCAGCTGTTATAGAAGGTACTACACACATAGGACCAGCTGTTATAGAAGGTACTACACACATAGGACCAGCTGTTATAGAAGGTCCTACACACATAGGAGCAGCTGTTATAGAAGGTACTACACACATAGGACCAGCTGTTGCTGTCATGTAGATATGGTCACCAAAGTTTCCCCACTGTAAGCACTGTCAAATATGGTAATAAGCTATTTTCACCTATTCAACGATTATATTTTTAAAATCTGATGACACCAGTGTGTTCCCCATCCCAAAAAACCCAGGGTGTGTCCGAAAATATACACTACCAACTTTAATTATGAGAAATATACCAATATATTTAAAAACTATAACTCCCACTATACAGGGGCCCCAGAACCTGTTACAAAGCTTGTGCACTTGTAGTTCTTCCGGGGAAGGTGGGGGGGACATGTTGGACTCCTGTGTTTCTGCTGTCTGCCGGCCAAGCAAACAGTACATGAGACAAATACATGAAACTGTATTTTCTTATTATTAATATCTTCATTGTTTACATCCTCAAATACAACGTTAGACAAAAACATCAATATTACGAATATTATGTATTTTTTATCTTCTTATCCGCCGAGCGGCACGTACCACGTCACTTCCGGAGTATTGCGTGGATTTTTTTAAACGTTATTACGCTGCATAACTTACTGGAACAAAGCTGATCAACGTGTTGTTGCTGGTGACTAAACCACTGACTGTATTTATGTACATTGAAGTGATACTGGCGTTAAAAACCCGCTGATCGCTGTCTGATTCTCTGAAATGAATGCCCGCATTGCATTATGGGATATCGGCTTTGAATGCGTGTCAGTAGCTTTGATCGTATCGTAATGTTCTGTATTACAGCATACTGTAATATTTCACCGGTAATAAGACCAAAATAATATTATTAACATAAAGAAATGTATACTATGATAACATCTAAATATATGTTGCTATATGTAGCGTTATAGTTTCTAAAATATAAATAAACAACAAAGCAATCCAGGTTCCCTGGCTGAAATAGACCGAAATAATAACATTAAAAGAAATACAAATAAACCATGACAATATCTGGTGAATAATGTTGATTAAAACAGCTGTTATTGGGCTAAAAATACCAATAATAGCAAAGCTATACAGCTTCTCTGCTGCAGCCCAACTGGCAGAAAGAAACGTGATGTGATCAGTGAATCCGTGCGTAGACCACCGATGATGCCTGTCATTGACTTACAATTTTCGGCGATTCTGTGAAACTGTCACAGATTTTGAGTCAAGGGGCCGTGTTCATTTCACGGAATTCTGTGAGACCAGGTTGGGATGACGCAGCATGAAAACACCGAGCTGCCAACAAACCTTCAGGGATGCTCATACATATCGTGTGATGATAATAAACATGTCACTGTCGAAGGCACGCAGTTTGCTCTCTGTTCTCATGAGGTGCATTGTGTGGTGTTTGTTTGTGTGTGTGTGTGTGTGTGTGTGTGTGTGTGTGTGTGTGTGTGTGTGTGTGTGTGTGTGTGTGTGTGTGTGTGTGTGTGTGTGGGAAGAAGTGATCCCCATCATACCAACTTGATAGCTTTTCTGCAGAGTTTATACAACAGTATATAATCCATATGGAAACTATAAAGTAAACTAGCCAACAGTATAATGGCCTACAAGTCCAGCTGAGATGATTACACCATTAAACACACGACTGGTTGGATTGTTTCCAGTTTCTAAAATGGAAGGATTTTTCTGCATTGAAGTACATTTTTCCTAATCACCCATAACCCAGCCAGTGCCCATGCCTTTGATTCCACATATCAACTGCCCCGTTGTTCGATAAAGTGGGAGGAATCATCGAGATGACTTTCTCATCAACTAACCCAAAACCCCTAACACTAACCCATAACCCCTAACACTAACCCATAACCCCTAATACTAACCCATAACCCCTAATACTAACCCATAACCCCTCACTTCTTTTTTCATTTATTGGGCTCAATGGCATACTGCAGGGGAGGAACTGAGTGACATGCGCCGGCCCGTGCATACCGTTGCCCTCTACTTCAACTGCGTAGTTGTTGGACACGTGGGGATGTCTGTGGGATCCGAACTACCGTAACCCATAACCCCTAACCCTAACTAGGACTTTTACTTGTAACAGAGTATTTTTACAGTGTGGTATCAGTACCTTTACTGGAGTAGATGATCTGAATACTTCTTCCACCACTGTATATGTGATCATAGATATTTACTTTCAAGCTTGAGCTGATTATTTCCAAAGTCTACAACAGGTTAAATCAGTGTGCTGACGTTCTCGCTGCAAGGTTGCTAAATTTATGTCTTGTTTTTTTGTGTGTGTGTGTGTGTGTGTGTGTGTGTGAATGCTTATATGTGCCAAAACAAAAGCCAGGACCAAAAGGGCCATGCCTACAGAGAGCAGGCTTCACTCTGGCTGACAGGGAGGTAAAAGGTTTGTGATATAGCCCGGAGCCAGACCCAGCTGTGATGGAAATGTGATGAAAGCCATTTTGGGAAAGCAGGATATAAACACATAATTGGTTAGATGGCTTATTTTAGCATGTTGAAAATGAATAAAAATAATGTTTTCATTTCTTCCAGTCCACGGTTTTAATTAATGAGGTTTAGGGCAGCTGTGTCCCAGGAGTCAGAGTTAATCTAATAAATGTAAGCTTTCCGCCCCGGTTGACTCACAGACCTTCAGGCTCTACATGTTATACAAACACTAAATATCAAACAACTAATCAACCGCAATTATGCAACAAAACTAACAGTCTACAGCCAAGCTAGCAGCTCTTCGAGGCTGTACTTAAACACATCGGTACTTTGAGCAAAAACAAATAACATAAAACACAAGTTTCCTCTAAAAAACAAACGGGTTGCATAACATTTAGCCGAGAGTAGAAAAAGATCATTTCTAATAAGGGGAGAACTTCTACTCTCGGGATACTTCCGGCTTCTGAACTGGTTGCAGTTCCACTCAGGTTCCATATGAGGGCGTTCACGGGTAAGTGCAGAATGAATGGAGGTCTATGGAGCTATCAAGGGCGTAAATCACAGAGGGGTCGGGGGGGGATCAGGACTAAGGGTTGCCCCCCCCCAGAAATATCATTAAAACAATGCTGTGTATTGTAAATAACATAATGATGTATACTTATGATATCTGTGTAAGTAGTAAAACAATACAAAACCCAAAAAGTGCTTTTTAAGTTTAGAAACATTTTGAGTCCCCCCTCCCTTGCCTCACAGTGGTTTGGTCCACTGCCTGCTGTAGGATCTGCGCTAGACTCACAGTCCCATCGGGTAGTGACAGGAGTGTAGTGAGTAGGCGGTTCAAGGCTGTTTTATTCACATTAAAGTTGTTCTTTTCTCAAATAGAAATGATGCTGAGTAATTAACGAATTAGTCATGACAAAAAGTTTGCTATGTTAGTGTAATATAATGTAACGTTACCTAGCTTGTTTAATAGCTTGTTGGATAGAAATGCACCAACTACAACTAACATTACCACAGCGATAAGCATAACATTATGTGTGTGAACTGATATTAGTGTTAATATTGAAGATCTACAGTTGTGTTTTGCTGAATATGAAGTTAAGTGGCTGATCAGTTAAATACATATCCTCTGTCCCAGAAGAAACCTAATATTTATGTGGAGGACGCAAGATCATTGTATAATTATAATATGACCACGTGGTGAACCTATGAACCTAACTCATATTTAGACATCTGACGTTAAAGATTTGTGTTGTTGTTGCTCAGATAAAATGACAACAGGCATAAGATCCTTTTTCAGTACACCAAAACACCAAGTAAGTACAATAAGTCCTCATATCAAGACAATTTGGACATCTTTATAAGAATGGGTGCTTATGGAAATACTAACGTCACTATGTCACAGGCAAAGGAGACAGAAAGACCTGAGGAACAGGGAGACCAGGGACAGTCAGGTGGAGAGTCTCAGGGAGACCAGGGACGGTCAGGTGGAGAGTCTCGGGTAGACCAGGGACGGTCAGGTGTAGAGTCTCGGGGAGACCAGGGACAGTCAGGTGAAGAGTCTCGGGGAGACCAGGGACAGTCAGGTGTAGAGTCTCAGGGAGACCAGGGACAGTCAGGTGGAGAGTCTCGGGGAGACCAGGGAAAGACAGGTGGAGAGTCTCGGGGAGACCAGGGACAGACAGGTGTAGAGTCTCGGGGAGACCAGGGACAGTCAGGTGGAGAGTCTTCGGGGAGACCAGGGACAGACAGGTGTAGAGTCTCGGGGAGTCCAGGGACGGTCAGGTGTAGAGTCTCGGGGAGACCAGGGACAGTCAGGTGTAGAGTCTCGGGGAGACCAGGGACAGTCAGGTGGAGAGTCTCGGGGAGACCAGGGACAGTCGGGGTATTATAGGGTAACAACGACTCAACCTGTAAGAAATCGAAAGGACACAAGTACTCGTTCATTCAACTTTCAGCCTATAATCCATGTTGAACTTACAAAAACTACAACAAATCTGAGATTTCTCAACGACAATCAGACGAGAGAGACAAATGTAGCCGTCTAGCTCCATAGAGTCCCATTCATTTAGCGTCTAGCTCCATAGAGTCCCATTCATTTAGCCTCTAGCTCCATAGAGTCCCATTCATTTAGCATCTAGCTCCATAGAGTCCCATTCATTTAGCATCTAGCTCCATAGAGTCCCATTCATTTAGCATCTAGCTCCATAGAGTCCCATTCATTTAGAATCTAGCTGCATAGAGTCCCATTCATTTAGCATCTAGCTCCATAGACTCCCATTCATTTAGAATCTAGCTCCATAGAGTCCCATTCATTTAGCCTCTAGCTCCATAGAGTCCCATTCATTTAGAATCTAGCTCCATAGAGTCCCATTCATTTAGTATCTAGCTCCATAGAGTCCCATTCATTTAGCCTCTAGCTCTATAGAGTCCCATTCATTTAGCATCTAGCTCCATAGAGTCCCATTCATTTAGTATCTAGCTCCACAGAGTCCCATTCATTTAGCCTCTAGCTCCACAGAATCCCATTCATTTTAGCATCTAGCTCCATAGAGTCCCATTCATTTAGCATCTAGTTGCATAGAGTCCCATTCATTTAGCCGTCTAGCTCCATAGAGTCCCATTCATTTAGCATCTAGCTCCATAGAGTCCCATTCATTTAGCATCTAGCTCTATAGAGTCCCATTCATTTAGCTCCATAGAGTCCCATTCATTTAGCACTGGACCGTGATCACCCCCAGTGGAACTCTTGTGGAACTGCAACCAAATTTGGTACAATGGGGCTGAATAGGGAGTGAACAGGCTCTCTGTAGACGGGCTCTGATAGAAACAACTGTTGAAACCGGAGCATTCAGAAAAGTTGGAAATCTGAACGTTTTAGCTCACGGTGGTTTCTCTGAAATACGTTTTCCTCGTTATTTAAAGTTTTGGCCACGTTGAACATGAACATCTGACATTATAACATTGTAGATGTGACAGAAAATATGGAAAAGCATAATATGCCCATTTTTAGAGAAACAATCCCACAAACTGGATGTAAAATAATATTTAACCCACCTCACATTCCATTTTTATTTCCCAGCCTCAGTTCCACCCAAAGCGTCTGAAAAGCTGTGTAGAAACCTCTGCCCCGCAGCCTCGCCACTGGCACAGCTTAAAATAAACTTCTTGACAAAACTCTGAACATGAAAACGCCCATAAAGACACAATAACGCAGGAGTGATCGAGGAGAAACTTAATTGCTGTAATGATTCTTAAAATCCCCACAGAGATGCACATTTAGAAGAAATCGTATTTAAAGAACACCTCACTGTGAATGAATATTACCTTTGGGTTTGAAAAGAGGGAATAATTGAATCCTCTGCAGGGGGTTCAGCAGAGGGTTAGTATGCTGCTTGTTTCAGACTCACAGTAATCATCAAGTGTTTACACAAGCTAAATGTGCACAGCACATCAGGGTTGCCAGGTTTGTATGACAAAACCAGCCCAATGGTAAGTCAAAACCAGCCCAATGGTCAGTCAAAACCAGCCCAATGGTCAGTCAAAACCAGCCCAATGGTCAGTCAAAACCAGCCCAATGGTCAGTCAAAACCAGCCCAATGGTCAGTCAAAACCAGCCCAATGGTCAGTCAAAACCAGCCCAATGGTCAGTCAAAACCAGCCCAATGGTCAGTCAAAACCAGCCCAATGGTCATTCACGCTTAATACTGGACCAATATCAAAGATTGTTGTTCCCATCAGTCACTTAGACACAAAAACATAGGAAAATAGGGTCCAGGTTGAAAAAAAACGAAATTACCCTTCAACACAAGAGCCAACAGCTGTGTTAGAAACCGTTTCTTATTACGGAAATAATAATCAAACTGGATCTCTAATGACTCAGAGTCTCTATTAATGATCACAGATCCATTTGTTCATTTGGAAACAAAGTCCTGATGTGTGACGTCTGGTTTCCTCTGACCGCAGTGTTATTTTCATTGTGACCACTCTGCTGGAAGCTAAACGTCTCCGAGGACAGTTGTCACAACAGTCTGACGGGCTTCGGGCTGTGTACAGAATGGCAGCGAACGGCAAATGGCCATCGCGGCTCCACTTCGCCAAAACAAATTACTCAGAGCTCGTGGCGGTGTTCATAGCCCTGAAACATTTCTTCCCATTTCTCCACAACTGTCACATGTCGATAAGCTCTGACAGCTACACAACAATACCTTACATAAGCTGGGGGAGGGTGGGGGGGGGGGGCATTATAGTAAATGTGTCACCTCTCCGTGGTGACCAGCTTGACTCTGCTGTAGTCGGTTTGTTGGGAGCGTGCCTATGTTCCCACATTTCCTTTTTCATAAATGTGTATCAGATTGTATCCCCCTAACCCTAACCCTAACCCTAAAACATCTTGTTGGAGGATAGGACTTACATTGAAGGGAAATGTAGGAACTAGGGCTGTCAAAATAACGCGTTAAAAAAATTAACGCAGATTAATCCATTCCATATTGACGTTTGCATACAGACGAAAATCTGGTGCCACTGATATGTCTGCTCTTCTCTCTGATGCTCTGAAACAGACGTTACAGGAAACACAAACACCGCTGCATGTGACGCTAGTTAACACTATACTCAACAGCAGCTAACGTTAGCCTACCACTAGCTAGTTAACACTATACTCAACAACAGCTAACGTTAGCCTACCACTAGCTAGTTAACACTATACTCAACAACAGCTAACGTTAGCCTACCACTAGCTAGTTAACACTATACTCGACAGCAGCTAACGTTAGCCTACCACTAGCTAGTAGCTGGATTAAACAGGGTTAAATGCTGACAGCTAACGCTAAACGGTGTAAAGTGTGACTGTGTTTTACTGTAGAGGATTCAACACCGGGATGTAACAATCTGCAGCTGCCGTCGGAGAAACAACACAGACGGGGTGTTCACTGACACTGGTAAACTACAGCCTTGTGGTGCATTTGAAGTTATTGTAAATGTCCTTTTCCCATCTGGTGGTTGTTTTTGTCGTTCAACAGCAATTTACTAGTGAAATAAGTTATTGTTATTGTTCTACATTATTATTAAACATTTAATGTTGACCATATGGCCTTAGCAATAAACAAGCTGTTCTTTAATGTCACCAACTGTTGTTTAGTACCTTTTTTTTTTCTTTTCTTTTTTTACTTTCTTAAAAAGTCTCGGTTCAGGCACCGTTAATTATGTATGTGATTAATTTTGATTAATTAATCACAGAGTATGTCATTAATTAGATTACATTTTTTAATCGATTGACAGCCCTAGTAGGAACACAATACCTCATTTTGAAAATGTCCTAGAAATGTAGGAACATAGGGCCTAATTTTCAGTGAAAAACTAATTCTTACCGCCAAGAAAAACCGTGTAGAAAGTGTTTCTCTCAGGGACAAACACTCCTGTTTACGGTTCATCAGAGGTGGAGGACTCGACTCAGACTCGATTTAGCAAATTTGACTCGAAAAATGACTCAACAAGGGATGTGTATGCTGCAAAATGAGAAAAAAAGTATTGATATTTATTGAAAAGAATTCTGATACAGGATATAAAATCCTCTATTCCAGACTCAAGCAACACAAAACAAATATATACTGTATATTCACATTTTGACATGTTTTCATAAAACATTCATTTCATGATTGAAATTTTCTAATAATTCATAAATAAGTTACATAAATGACTGACAAGCTTTATACATTACACCGTTTGACAGGCAAAATGCATCCATGTATCCATGTATCCTACAGTTCTGAATGTGCCTACAGCCTAATATCTTTTGCTAGTGACCACTTTTATTAAGATCATTTTTCATTCTTATTACTGGGACCAACTTGGGGTTGGTTGTGGATGTTTTTAAAGAGTAAATCTATATTTCTTATATTCTGATAAATGCTGTGTAGAGTATGAATGAATGACACTGTGTTTTTCAAAACATGATCGGGTGATTTTCCATGCAATGCGCGCCAAACTGGCAACCTTCCAGAACACGACAGACCAGCAGAGGCCAAACTGGCAACCTTCCAGAGCGTGACAGACCAGCAGAGGCCAAACTGGCAACCTTCCAGAGCGTGACAGACCAGCAGAGGCCAAACTGGCAACCTTCCAGAGCACACCAGACCAGCAGAGGCCAAACTGGCAACCTTCCAGAGCGCGACAGACCAGCAGAGGCCAAACTGGCAACCTTCCAGAGCGCGACAGACCAGCAGAGGCCAAACTGGCAACCTTCCAGAGCGCACCAGACCAGCAGAGGCCAAACTGGCAACCTTCCAGAGCGCAACAGACCAGCAGAGGCCAAACTGGCAACCTTCAGAGCTGCGACACAGACCAGCAGAGGCCAAACTGGCAACCTTCCAGAGCGACAGACCAGCAGAGGCCAAACTGGCAACCTTCCAGAGCGCACCAGACAGCAGAGGCGAGACCGAGAGGCCAAACTGGCAACCTTCCAGAGCGTGACAGACCAGCAGAGGCCAAACTGGTAACCTTCCAGAGTGCGACAGACCAGCAGAGGCCAAACTGGCAACCTTTCAGAGCGCACCAGACCAGCAGAGGCCATACTGGCAACCTTCCAGAGCGCGACAGACCAGCAGAGGCTAAACTGGCAACCTTTCAGAGCGCACCAGACCAGCAGAGGCCATCTGGCAACCTTCCAGAGCGCGACAGACCAGCAGAGGCCAAATGGGACAGGCAGCAGAGCCCATCAGCAGGGCGCGACAGACCAGCAGAGGCCAAACTGGCAACCTTCCAGAGCGCGACAGACCAGCAGAGGCCAAACTGGTAACCTTCCAGAGCGCGACAGACCAGCAGAGGCCAAACTGGCAACCTTTCAGAGCGCACCAGACCAGCAGAGGCCAAACTGGCAACCTTCCCAGAGCGCGACAGACCAGCAGAGGCCAAACTGGCAACCTTCCAGAGCGCGACAGACCAGCAGAGGCCAAACTGGCAACCTTCCAGAGCGCGACAGACCAGCAGAGGCCATGGGTGTGGTCATGCCAAAAATAATCACATTTGTATAGATCAGTGTTTCTCAAATGGGGGTCTGCAGGGGGTGAGCGCTTTTTTAAAGATTATTTTTTTGGGCTTTTCTGCCTTTATTTGATAGGACAGCTAGGTGAGAGAGGGGAGAGAGAGGGGGAAGACATGAAGGAAATCATCACAGGTCGGATTCAAACCCTGGACCTCTGCGTTGAGGCATAAACCTCTCAGTATATGTGCGCCTGCTCTACCCGCTGAACCAACCCGGCCACCATGAGTGATTTTTTCTAAGTTTCTGTCGCTGTTTTTGAAGTTTGTCACCTTTTTAAAGTTTTCGTCGCTTTTTGTCACTATTTTCAACCTGTTCTTGCCTTCCTTCCTTCCTTTTTTCTGCTGTCTTTTTTTCTCCAAGTTTGTCAAGGTTTTTGTCACTTTTTTTGAAGTTTGTCTTCCTCTTTCTACTGTTCTTTTACAAGTCTGTCGCTGTTTTCTAAGTTTTTGATACTATTTTCCACCTGTTCTTGCCTTCCTTCTTTCTACCGACTTTTTCCAAGATTTTACATTTTTTGTTAAAGTTTTTATTGCCTTTTTCCATCAACATTTAAATGTTTTTCAGTTACATACTGTAATTACACTTATACCGTAATACAAGGCAGTTTGACTCCAAAATAAAAAAACTCCTCGTCTCAGCATTCATTCAATGTCATTCTGACTATGCATGCTCAGCATGGTACAGTGGTCTGACGATGAAAATGAAAAACAAGATGCAGATTATGCAAAATAATATGATCCGCTTCATACTGTCTAAACCTTCTAGGTATCATGTGGGAAGAAATGAGTTTAAGAGGGTTGAGTTCTTGCCTGTTAAGCTTAGGGTTGAACAACTTAAACTCAATCATATGTACAGTATTATTATTATTATTATTATTATTATTATTATTATTATTATTATTATTATTATTAGGTGTAGCCCCAAAGTATTTGGGATTTCAGATTTTGATGGTGCACACTCAACATGCCCATGAGACTAGAGCCAGTGTCTGTTCATGTAAGGTGCCATGTGTGAATAGTGAAGCAAGAAAATCCTTTTTTTATACAGGAATTATTTTATGGAATAGTCTTCCACTTCATATCAAAATGGCAGCAATGAAAAGGGATTTTAGATATAAAGTTAGGGTCTACTTATGGACTAAAATAGATAATTAGGGGAAAATAAAATCTAGACTGGGGACAGGGTAATGTAGTGCTTTGTAGCTCATGGTGTTAATCTGGTATTTTGATGTGTAGTTTTTTATTTTTGTATTGTTTTAACCTCAGAAGGACTGTATGTGTTGTACGTCCTGTTCTCTTACATCAGGGACCATGTTGGAAAAAAGTGTTTTTCGCTTTTACATGTTATCCCTTGGATACCCTCCCCCCTTGTTGTCTTTCTTTATCCATAAATAAACCAAACCAAACCAAACCAAATGGCTGTTGTTTGGTAAATCTACCGCTGGTCAGGGGGTACTTGGCTTAAAAACATAATTCAGAGGGGGAACGTTATTGAAAAAAGTTTGAGAACCACTGGTATAGATGATGTAGTCGATGACCGTGGCGAGAAGAGCACAGTGGTGTGCAAAGTCTGCAGCTCAAAAATCACAAACACGACCACCACAGCATCTGACTTCATCTA
>NC_135870.1:1472481-1482481 GCF_031162955.1 Sander vitreus | reverse complement strand
AAACATCTCACTATCTGCTAGCTGCCTGTTCCCTGAACACACTGTAAAAAACATCTCACTATCTGCTAGCTGCCTGTCCCCTGAACACACTGTAAAAAACATCTCCTCACTATCTGCTAGCTGCCTGTCCCCTGAACACACTGTAAAAAACATCTCCTCACTATCTGCTAGCTGCCTGTCCCCTGAACACACTGTAAAAAACATCTCACTATCTGCTAGCTGCCTGTCCCCTGAACACACTGTAAAAAAACGCGGTCTCTGTAGACAGCCCAGGCTCCACAAATGGCAACAAAAACAAACTGGCCAACCTGCACCACCAAACATAACAAACAGTGTTCCAGCCAATAATCGACAAGAAGGATTTTGGGGGTGGGGGTTGGGGGGGTTAGTGCGCTGAAGCACGGAAGAGAGGGAGAGGGGACGGGATGAGGAGGAGGGAGGGGTGAGCTAGTCTCATCTTGTTTGAAAATACTTCGAACGTCAACAAGAAGTAACGCCACCCAACATCGCTTAGAGCACCTTTAACTTAAGATCCATACGTCCAATGACTAAAATCCTTCATCCGGTTCAAATATAGAGTTAAAAATGTGGCTTCAAACGGGATGGATTGGAACAGCAACAAGCCTGTAAAACAGCCAGGATGAAAACAGGTTTGGAAGAAGAAAGCCTTTCGTGTGAGTCCATTATCAGCTGGCACAGCCCAGCAGTCAGCAGGATCCTTCCCAAAACCCACATGGCAGGCAGAGGATGGGAGGCAAAGTCTTCATTACAGAAAAATACCCTAACTGTTTGTGCTATCTAAAGTAGTGTCACATTGCCAGACCCTCCTCCACAGCGCTGCGGAGGAAGGTCTGGTTAGTCCACACAGCATTCCTTGATGGGAGAACAACATGCTCTGGTTTATTGGCATTTCTTTAAACCCCCTGCTGTCCTCAGGTCACATCTGACCCGTTCTTTAAGTTGTTTTTATTTCAGAAACTTGGTTTTCTTTCAAACAAATTTTAGAACAAAATAACGTGGATGGTTCCATACGACGCTCTTCACAAGTTAAATAAATGATCAGTTCACTACTTTTATTGGATTTGGGTGTTTTATTCAATTTTATAGCATTTTGAGAAATATTGATAATAGAACGTTGGAAACAAATGTCAAAAAAGTGACAAAAACATCGGAAAAAGTGACAGAAAACTTGGAATAAAAGTGATTAAAAGTGAGAAAACAACAGGATATTGGCCGGGTTGGGACTGTGGGTAGAGCAGGCGCACGTATACATAGAGGTTTATGCTTCGACGCAGAGGTCCAGGGTTCGACTCCGACCTGTGACGATTTCCTGCATGTCTTCCCCCCTCTCTCTCTCTCCCCTTTTCTCACCTAGCTGTCCCGTCAAAAATGAAAGGCAGAAAAGCCCCAAAAAAATTATTTAAAAAAAAAAGGATAATAATCTTCAAAAGCGTCAGGAAAAGTGACGAAAAACATGGGAAAAGCTTAAAAAAAAACATCAAAAAAACACAAAAAAGTATCGAAAAAGACGACTAAAACGTTGGAATTGTTTGAACATTTTGACCCAGAAAAACAAAAAGTTGCTTGTTGGTCGACGGGGAAGACAACACGATGGTTAAAGGAGAATTCCGGTTGATTCCAACACGTAGCTCTGTTGTTAGTGGTCATGGAGTGCTGTCAGAGGCGAGAAAAACGAAAACAATCGGTGCTGCCTACACCGTGTTATCCTCCTGCTAGCATTAGCACCCAACAGGCTTAAACAGGGCAGGTTTTAAACATGTTTTTAGCCTCTAAACATGTTCAAAATGTCATTACAAGTGCCTATCCATGTGAAGTGATTCCTTCTGAGTGAACACAGTGAATCTGGCTGCAGTAGATGTGAAAGAAAGGCATAAAAGTTGTGTTAATCCAGCTGTGTTTAGTTCAGGTGTTGATACTGCAAGGAGTGCTTAGGGACCGTCTACAAACCACAACACCGAAAAGAGTAAAACATATTTTCAAAAATAGGCATATGCTTATTTTTTTAAAGTGCTGTAGTACAACTAGCAGGAGACAAGTTAAAATTGAGGTAAGTTTTGGAGACACTAGCTTATTTAGTCATTCAATTAATAAATATTTTTGTTGCATCTCTTTTCAGTGTTGTACTTTGTAGACGGTCCCTAAGAACTCGTCTTGCTTTTTTTTTCCAACGTTGTGGTCGTCTTTTTTGACAATTCTGTCGCTTTACCCCAACGTTTTTTATGTTTTTTTTTAGGGCTGTCAAACGATTATTTTAATCGCATATTTTATCACATGATTAAAATTCTATTATTTTGCATTTCAGAACAGTTTTTAAGTCCATATTAACAATGGAAAGCAGTTCTTACCAGTGGATCTTAATTGGGAATCAAATGAATGCAAAGACAGTTACTAAGATTTATAATTATTTATTTACTGTAAACAAAAGAATGTGTGAATCTGTAATTATTGCACAATTCCTCCAAGTACCTAACTAAAAAACTAAAGATCCCTATCCTTACTAGAGTCAATATAGTGTTTAGTAACTCCTAAATAATGTTGATTCCTCACTGACGTCCAGTGATCACCGGTTAATGAGCAGCTCATTTCTGCACCAGTCCGTGTTAACACATTCCATCTCCACTCTTACCCGGCGACAGAGGAACAGGCTGGATAGTCCGGTACACTGTTGTTTCAACAACAACAAAAACACAGCAGTCTCTGTTGGGGCGTTGGGAGTTTCATTGAAGTTGGATGTAGTCCAGGTTTTGTCTAATGAGCGGACACTTGCAAGCAGGATTGATGGGACAGGTGGCCGGCTAGCGTTAGCTTTCCACCTAGCTAGGTTATACTCCAGCCCCCGTTCGCGTTTCACCGCTGAGGATGTCCCCCCGTGATCGCCCGCTCCGGCCGCTGCAGCTGCTGCTGCCCACTACGGCCGCTGCAGCTGCTGTTGCCCGCTACGGCCACCGTTGCTGCCCGCTACGGCCGCTGCAGCTGCTGTTGCCCGCTCACGGCCACCGTTGCTGCCCGCTACGGCCGCTGCAGCTGCTGTTGCCCGCTACGGCGCTGCAGCTGCTGTTGCCCGCTACGGCCACCACTGCTGCCCGCTACTGGCCGCTGCAGCTGCTGCTGCCTGCTACGGCCACCGCTGCTGCCCGCTACGGCCGCTGCAGCTGCTGTTGCCCGCTACGGCCACCGCTGCTGCCCGCTACGGCCGCTGCAGCTGCTCGCTCTGGCCAACGCTGCTGCCCGCTGGTCAAACTAACCTGTACGGCGAGCCACAGCAACCTCTTATTTCCGAACATTCATCTCTCTCCCGCCCCCCGAGGGCCAGTGGTTAGCATCACGTTAACTGTACTACTATGCTTAGCTCCGTAGGAGGTAGCTCAAGCTTGACGTGCTTCGGTGATATTTTAATTCAGCTTTACACAACGTGCATGTGGCTTTGACTTGTCTACGAGCCGTCTGGGAGTTTTGGAAAATAAAAAGCTCCATTCAGAGTCATTGCTGCTGTCTTTCTCCATCATGCCTGCAGCCTGCAGCAGCAGGATGTGTTACGAGGAAGTGGCAGCTTGATGATAAGTAACAGTGCTGCAAAGGGTCAAAATAGTAGCTGTTAGGCCCCACGCCAAGCCCAGTGAAGTGTAAAATAAATTAATAAATGCGGCATGCGATTAATTATTAATTAATTAATCGCATCGCGTCGGCCCTTAATCGCATTGCGATTAACGCGTTAACGCTGACAGCCCTAGTTTTTTTGTCACTTCTTACCGATGTTTTTGTCACATTTTTCCTGCGCTTTTTTGACGTTTTTTTTTTGTCTATTTCCGACATTTTTGTCACTCTTTTCAACGTTCTTTCATAATTTTTTCTCTCCAAAGGCTATCAAATTGTATCCTAGAAATCTAGACCACCCTAGCGGCAGCTAATGTAATCTGCAGCCAGGGTCGTCTAGCAACTCTCTGTTGGCTTGCGAGCTGGAAAAACCAAACTCTGGTCAGGCCAATCACATCGTGTATAGAGTGGGTGGGCGGGGCTTATGGCTGCTGCTGCTGCTGGTGAACAGCGTCTCTGGAAGACTTGGAGTTCAGCTTTTCTTTGAGAAAAGAACAAAGAACGGCCCTGAAGTCATTCTTAAAAAAGGAAGATGTGTTCAGAGTTTAAAGTGTAATCTACCAACTAGCGTTGCTCTGATTGGTTGTAGCGCTGTCCTATCGCGTGCAGAGGGAATTTGAAAGACAACCGTTGATCCCGCCCCTCGGATTGAGCCCTGCCAATGGGGAGTTCCCAGACCCAACATCTGGACGTGGGTCTGGCTTGTCAGGCTACTAAAATTGAATAAAACACCCAAATTCAATAAAAAGTGCTGAGCTGATCTTTCTTTTTGACAATTTGGTTGAAAGAAAACCCAAATTTCTGATTGAGAAACGTTTTGAATATGGGTCAGATTAGACCCGAGGACAACAGGAGGGGTAACTACGTGTCAAACAGCGGAGGACAGAAGCTCAGCAGGCCGCACTTTAAACGGCTTCTTAGCTTCTGATTAATCAGGAAATCTCAGCGCCGCCGCTGACGCACATACATGTAACCAAGGTCACCAAATGATTTACGCACGTCACTTATAATATAATATATTAAGATCTCTTCCTGAACAGTTCGCCATCAGCAGATGTACGAAAATCACACATTTAGTTTAATTTATTTGCACATGCAATAGATTATTAAAAATCATTAAGAGAGGAAGCATGAAAGGCTCATTCTGTCATGATGATGTTTTGCCAGTGTTTTGTTTTGTTCTAACCTGAAGTTCGTTTTTCCTGAGTTTTCCTGAACACATCCTGGCAGATTCTCCAACCATTTACACCTGCTGCTATCTGCACACCCGGTCCTGATTCTCATCCTCTGCACCATATAAGCCCAGACATCCATTCCCTGCCGGATCGTTAGCGTAACCAGCATGTTTAGCTCTCGTATCAAGCTTCTAGTTTTGGAAAGTCTTTTGCTGTTGTTGTCTCTTTACCTGTCGCTAATCTGCCGCCTGTTCCTCTGTCTGCAGTTACTCACCTGGATTGTCACTCACACCTGCCTGGCTGTCTACTTCTCTGCAGCACATTTGGATCAGCACAAAACCCTGCAGCCCTCCAGCCTGCTCCCCCGCCGACCAGCTGGACCAAATCGTTTCACATTCAATTTCAAATAAATACTCACCTTGTAATGTCCACTTCCCTCGTCCTGGTCTGCTTTTGGGTTCCTGCACTAGACAAATCGTGACACATTCAGAGTCCTCTGGAATACACATGTATAAATAAGTAAATATATAAGAAAGGGCATTTGATTTCAATGGATAGAGAAGACACAAATAAATATAATTATAATAAATTGACCGAAAAAGGTGTGCTGAAGCTTCAGCTTATTATACAACATTATTATTATTATTATTATTATTATTATTATTATTATTTCAGACACGACTAACATCTAGACTATGAATCCAGGAATTTCTATGTGTGTGTGTGTGTGTGTGTGTGTGTGTGTGTGTGTGTGTGTGTGTGTGTGTGTGTGTGTGTGTGTGTGTTGTGTGTGTGTGTGTGTGTGTGTATTACTTTGTGTGTGTGTGTGTGTGTGTGTGTGTGTGTGTGTGTGTGTGTGTGTGTGTGTGTGTGTGTGTGTGTGTGTGTGTGTATTACTGTGTGTGTGTGTGTGTGTGTGTGTATTACTTTGTGTGTGTGTGTGTGTGTATTACTTTGTGTGTGTGTGTGTGTGTGTGTGTGTGTGTGTGTGTCTGTGTGTGTATCGAGCGATCCATAGTGGAGGTGGTGTGTGCTTTATCAAACAGCAGCAAAATAAATCTTATGTTATTTTCTTTCAGAAATCCACCAGTATTCAGAGGTGGTTAGAAATTCATACTCACACACACACACACACACAGACACTGCTGGCAGGTTAAAAAACACATCATCCAAACCTCAGGGAGCTGATGTTGTTTCTGTCCATGCAGAGGGACATCGGTCCAGTCGCCACCCGTAACAACATCTGTTCTCATTAACATCCACAGCTGCATGTGCATATTCATTTCCAGAGTCACTTCTCTTTCTGTAGTTACATCTGAACGTTGTGAGGAAATAATCAAATGACAAGCAGCAGATGCCAACTGTCACTTTGCTCGTTTGAAAGCCATGATGTCTCTCTCTTTCTCTCATGGGTGGGCCAAATGCTCTGGTTGGGCAAAGCAGAGAAAGGGGGGGTAACCTTTCCCCTTATGACATCATGAAGGGAAGACTCCTGATTGGCCCATCTGAGCTTTCATTTTCTCAAAGGCAGAGCAGGATACCCAGGGCTCGGTTTACACCTATCACCATTTCTAGCCACTGGGGGGCCATAGGCAGGCTGGGGGAACTCATATTAATGTTAAAAAACCTCATAAAGTGACATTTTCATGCCATGGGACCTTTAAAATACTTATAGATACTCTATGATCCATTTCTGTGTAAAAAGAGCCGTACACAGCTCGCGTAAAACATAGAAATAGAAGACTGTCCTGTTTTTACTCTTGTAGAGCGGATCTCAGCGGAGCAGTAGCGTTAAACATCCACTCCCCATACGTTACGCTGCAATGTAGCCGGGCCGTTACACCCATAGACAGTGAAAGTCAAACAAACACAGGACTTTCACCCAGGAGACTGGGGGGTTCAGGTCCCGTTTGAAAAGAAAAGGAAACAGACTAGATCAAGTCTCACTTTTTCCTATTTACTATGAAGAAAAATACAATTCATTTAGTTTTGGCTGAGTTATTTTCAGCAGCTCCACTAAACTTTTAGCTGAGCTGAAGTCCCAGAGTCTAAAGTATTCAGTTCATACTTCAGTTCATACTTTAACACGAACCATTCAGCCACAGGCACTGAAACAGAAACATACTGCACATGTTGATGATTCTCCTCGGCTCCGGTGGGAGAATAAAGAATGAAGAGAGGAAGATTTCGCTGCTGTTTCTGCCAAATAAACTGAAGTGGAGCATTTCTCCAGAGCTCACCGCAAACAGATGATCAACATATTCTCAAACAATGTGAACACAGACACACACACAGACACACACACACAGACACACACTCACACACACACACAGACACACACACACAGAGACACACTCAAACACACAGACGCACGCACACGCACACACCCACACACATAGACATGCACACACACACACACACACACACACACACACTCAAACACACAGACACACACACACACACACACACACACACACACACACACACACACACAGACGCACGCACACGCACACACCCACACACATAGACATGCACACACAGACACACACACACACACACACATAAACACACAGACACACACACACACACACACACTCACACACACACACACACACAGACACACACACAGACACACACACAGACACACACTCAAACACACAGCCACACACATAGACATGCACACACAGACACACACACAGACACACACATAAACACACAGACACACACACACAGACACACACTCACACACACAGACACACAGACGCACACACACACACACACCCACACACATACACATGCACACACACACACACACACACAGACACACACACAAACACAGACACACACTCAAACACACAGACACACACACAGAAACACACTCACACACACAGACACACTCATAAACACACAGACACACACACACAGACACAGACACACTCAAACACACAGACACACAGACGCACACACACGCACACGCACACACCCACACACACACACACACACACACACAGACAGACACACACTCAAACACACACTCACACACACTTACACACACAGACACACTCACAGACACACAGTGTTGGGGAGTAACGGAGTACATGTACCGGCGTTACGTATTCAGAATACAAATGATGAGTAACTGTACTCCGTTACATCTCCGTTATTTAGAATACAGTTACATTGTTGAAATCAATGGATTACATGACGATACTTCTGTTTCACGAGTTTATTCACTCTCTGAATAAATTAAAGCAATGCATGGAGCATTTCCCAGAAGCCCCAGTATGAAAACGGAAAAATGAGCTATTTGCGTGATCAGTCACAATGGAGTCGGAACCAGCACAACAGAGCCAGGGCAGGAATGGTTCCTATCTGGGAAATACAAACAGCATTTCACATTAAAGAAAGAACAGGGAGAACAAAATATAACGGGGCACTGCAGTGCAGCCTCTGCTTCCCAGCTACCAGCCTCCTTTCAGCGTCCAGATTCCTCCACCTCCAACCTGAAGAAGCATCTTAAAGTACGTTATTTTAGCCCAGCGTAGTCGTCTGCTGTAGTGTTACTGCTCACCTTGCTGTTTTATAGTTGACGTGCGACTTTACATTCTCCTACGTGCTGATTAACTAGCCCCAGAGCCGTTGAAAGACTAGCCCTGTTTGACATGTTAGCTAACGTTAGCTAAAATTAGCTCGTGGTAGCTTAGACTGCGGTTAGAGTTTTGTAGTTTGCAGTTCAGGACTACAAATACAAACATCTATCTGCTTGTTCAGGTCCACATTCAGCCAGTTGGACCAGAAGAACACACCAGAACAGGCCTGTTTAGTAAGCTGGATGTGATGGCTGCATTCCTACTTATAACATGCAGTTCAATGTGGAAGTACTCCAAGTATTCAGAATACGTTACTCAGATTGACATTGACATTTTTGGGCATGTATTCTATACTCTGTAACGGAATACGTTTTGAAAGTATCCTTCCCAACACAGCAGACACACACTTAAACACACACTCACACACACACACATACAGATACACACAGACACAGACACACAAACACACACATTCACACACTCACACACTTACACACACACACACAGATACACTCACATACAGACACACACACACTCACGCGGGCAAACACACACACACACACTCACACATACATACTCACACACACACGCACACACACGCGCACGCACACACATGCAAGCAAACACACACAAACACACACAGTTTCAGAAACGTCAGGAGGATTTACAGTCACTTTTTTTATTCCTCACATGATGAAATGAAAAGTGACAAGCATCACAAAGACTGAGAGAAAGATGCCAAAACCAATGTGCAATGTCAAGATAACAACAAGAAAATGTGAAATATTAATAAAACAAAAGCAGAATATCCACTGGTGTTCTGTCCCACACAGGAGAAGAGTAATAACACAAGCTTTTAAAGCCATTAGGATGTATATTTTTATAATAAAAATGTATGAAATAAACATGGATGGATTATTGAACGGGCTCTGGCGGAGACACAAGGGCCCAGACTCCCAACATGTCGCTGAAAACACACAAAACGATCTCAAAGAGACGCTAAATGATAAATGATGATGATGAAACGGCACAAAATAACCACAAAGACATACAAAACGAAGACAAATATATACAAAATGATTAAAAGAGATCTAAAACAATCACAATGAAAATGTGAACGGACTAATAAAATAGATGCAGAACTATCGCAGAGATGCAACGAGTAGAAATAGACATAAACGACCACGAATAAAACGTACAATTGTCGAAAAAAACCTTGAAAAAAGCGACAAAATCTTCGAAAAACCACACACTTACACACTCAAACACACAGACACACACACACACACACAGACACACACTCAAACACACAGACACACACACACACAGACACACACTCAAACACACAGACACACACACACACACACACACACTCAAACACACAGACACACACTCAAACACACAGACACACAATTACACACACACACACACACACACACACACACACACACACACACACACACACACACACACACACACACACACACACAGACACACACTCAAACACACAGACACACACACAGACACACACTCACACACACTTACACACTCAAACACACAGACACACACACACACACAGACACACACACACACACACACTTACACACACACACACACAGA
>NC_135870.1:1462481-1469981 GCF_031162955.1 Sander vitreus | reverse complement strand
ATTGTTTTCTACGTCAGAAATATGGGTTTCTTTCAACAAAATTGCCCAAAAAATAACACGGATGGGTCAACGCAGCGCTCTTCGCAATTAAAATGTTTTAAAAAACGTGAAAGAATGTCGACTACAACGACAATAAAGTGACAAAAAACTCCAAAAACATTGAAAGAAAAGCGACTAAAGGCATTGAAAGCCTCGAAAAACAGCAGAATAATGCTTTGGAAAAAGATCAAACAAACCAGGCGCTAACAATGTTTTAAAAAGAGACAAAAACTGTCAAAAATGTTGAAAAAAGCATCGAAAAATGTGTCGAAAAAAAGGGAAAAAAATGTTTGATTTTCAGTTTTGACCCAGGAGGACAACACGAGGAGGACAACACAATCCCTAACATCCTTTTAGTCCAATCTGTGGTCACATTTTCTAAATTCTGAACACAATGAGCCCAACATCGGTCTGTTCAGGCCATAACATTACCACAATTCATGTTGTTCCATCCATCCATCCATCTTCGTCCGCTTATCCGGGGTCGGGTCGCGGGGGGAGCAGCTCCAGCAGGGGACCCCAAACTTCCCTTTCCCGAGCTACATTAACCAGCTCCGACAGCATTCCCAGGCCAGGTTGGAGATATAATCCCTCCACCTAGTCCTGGGTCTTCACCGAGGCCTCCTCCCAGCTGGACGTCCCTCTACCTAGTCCTGGGTCTTCCCCGAGACCTCCTCCCAGCTGGACGTCCCTCCACCTAGTCCTGGGTCTTCCCCGAGGCCTCCACCCAGCTGGACGTCCCTCCACCTAGTCCTGGGTCTTCACCGAGACCTCCTCCCAGCTGGACGTCCCTACACCTAGTCCTGGGTCTTCCCCGAGGCCTCCTCCCAGCTGGACGTCCCTACACCTAGTCCTGGGTCTTCCCCGAGGCCTCCACCCAGCTGGACGTCCCTCCACCTAGTCCTGGGTCTTCACCGAGGTGTCCACCACGGTGTTCGTGGGTTACTACACACACACACACACACACACACACACACTCACACACACACACACACACACACACACACACACACACACACACACAGACATGTTCAAAACCTGAAATATTTTGGAAGGAATAGTGAGCGGGTCAAGGAACTCAGGCCCCAATACGTCCAGGTGCAGTCTGTTGTCTATCCAATGTCTTGTTCTGTAGTGAGTTTTATCATTTGTTCCTCTACATTTGTAACTTTTTATGATGTTTTTGGGCACTTTTTTGCTATGATGGCTGAGGAACTTTTTCCGACTTTATGTCGACCAAACTGTAAGTGAGAAGATATTTGACTTTTTCGATTAAATAAAAGCATATCAATAAAGTAAACATGTCTGGCCCTTGATGTGATTCTTATTTTCCAGTGTGGCCCTTAGTGAAGTTGAGTTTGACACCCCTGCTCTACATGTAGTCTCGCTATGCCAGACCTTCCTTCCTCCACAGCGCTGCGAAGGAAGGTCTGTCTAGTCCACACAGCATTCTGGGATGGGAGAAAAACGTGCTCTGGTTCATTGGCATTTCTTTAACCCTCGTCAACCCTGCAATTTTGTGTTTTTCTGGGTCGAAATTTCAACATTTCGTTGTTCTTTTTCTACACTTTTCTTGACGTTTTTCTCGATAAAAAAAAAAAAAAATCCCAATTTTCTTTTCACTTTTTAGCATTTTTTTGTCACTTCTTTTAACAAGTTTTTGTCACCTGTGGCGTGTTTTTGATGTTTTTTTTGGTCACTTTTTCCAGCATAAAAAAAAAAAGTATGTTTCTGTCGATTTTATTTCCTGCGTTTTTGTAGCTTTTTCCAACATTTGTCACTTTTTTCAACGTTCTTTTGTCGTAGTTCTGATATAGAAAGTTTTTGTAAACGGGTCAAATTTGACCTGAGGACAACAGGAGAGTTAAACCAATCACAATCGTCGTGGGCGGGGCTAAGCTCCAGACGGAGTCACGGTGCCTCTGTTAAATAGTCTCGGGAAGCAACTTGTTTTGGTGGAACATGTGGACGTTCAAAAGTAGTTTTAGTCGTGCAACAGAAAGCTCAGATTGGACAGATAGTCTAGCTAGCTGTCTGGATTTACCCTGCAGAGATCTGAGGAGCAGTTAACCATAGTCCTCACAAATCCACCGGAGGTTAGAACGCCAACACAGAGACAGAGGAAGGGGACGGACATCCGGAAGTGGAATGGGATGTCGTGGATATAGACTACTCTACATGTTAACATGAGTTACAGTACTGATACTGTGTTGGATATCTCTGGGAGTAATGGAGTTCGATGATAATCACACCCTAAATGAAACCATTTATGCATAGATAAGGCATGCCAAGTGTTTCCGTCCAAGGTGCATAGTGAAAATAACTATATTAATAATATACTGTAAGATGTGATGTGGTTGAGAACATGCGGTTAAATGCTGACTATCGCATGGATTAGAACAGGAACGTGCATTTCTGTTTTTTCCCCTTTAGTGCCTCTTTTGTCTCACCTTAATTGTGTATTTGACATTATTATTATTTTTTAGAAATGATTTTTTTTGTGCATTTTACGCCTTTATTTTGATAGGACAGCTATCAGAGAGAGGGGGGGAATGACATGCAGCAAAAGCTGCTATAACCTAACCTAAACCTCTATATATGGGCACGCATTCTACCAACTGAGCTACCCAGGCGCCCTTTTTTTTACAAATGAACCAAAAGCTAAATAGGTTGGATTATATGTTGATCACTGACTGCAATTCCCTGTTGCTGATGAAGCTTTTATTTTGGTAATTCTGTCTTTTTGCTACCGTCCATTCTCTACAGTAGAACATAGTTTGTTGCCAATGCAAATGCACACATTTGACCCTCAAGCCAAAACTATGGGGTGGTTTAAAGTAAAAGGAAACTGAATTACAAAAACAAATGGATTTCACATTGTCTTTGGTAGCAGGTAGAACTGAAATATGAAAGAATTTCAGTTCATGTAATGTCATCAACTGTTAGTATCTAAGTCGTAGTGTTATGATTGGCTATCTGTTCCTCTTGGGGGGGGACGTGTTAGTGTTTAGACCGAATGATTAGTTTTTGAGTGAAGTTTGTCGTGTTTTGATAGAGTTAGTGTATGAGGTTACGTAACGTTTTTTTTCTTCTTTTTTTTGCATTTTGAAATGTAGAGTTGGTATTTAATGAACAAAATTTGGTTTTGAGCAGAAAATGCACTATTTGGCTAAATGTGTGAGGAAGGTGTGTTGCTGTGTTTTGAGAAAGTATCTTAGTTATCATACTATGCTCATTACTAGATGACTACATTGCTCATACTTGCATTTAGAGGTTGTACCAGAATAGGTTTATGTGGTTTCATTTTCAAAAAACACCATATTTTTGTTGTACTGCACATTGCTGCAGTTCCTGACAGTAAGGGCTACTAGCCAGTCAGAAGCAGAGTATGAGGGCGTGTCCTGACAGTAGCTAGGTAAGGACTACTAGCCAGTCAGAAGCAGAGTATGAGGGCGTGCCCTGACAGTACCTAGGTAAGGACTACTAGCCAGTCAGAAGCAGAGTATGAGGGCGTGCCCTGACAGTACCTAGGTAAGGACTACTAGCCAGTCAGAAGCAGAGTATGAGGGCCCTGACAGTACCTAGGTAAGGACTACTAGCCAGTCAGAAGCAGAGTATGAGGGCGTGCCCTGACAGTAGCTAGGTAAGGACTACTAGCCAGTCAGAAGCAGAGTATGAGGGCGTGCCCTGACAGTACCTAGGTAAGGACTACTAGCCAGTCAGAAGCAGAGTATGAGGGCGTGCCCTGACAGTAGCTAGGTAAGGACTACTAGCCAGTCAGAAGCAGAGTATGAGGGCGTGCCCTGACAGTACCTAGGTAAGGACTACTAGCCAGTCAGAAGCAGAGTATGAGGGCCCTGACAGTACCTAGGTAAGGACTACTAGCCAGTCAGAAGCAGAGTATCTATCCATCCATCCATCCATCTACCTATCTATCTATCGATGTAAAAGATCTGAATACTTCACTTGAATGCTGCCTATTTTGATTGTTTTATTTTGAAAATCTTGGCACTGTGTTGTGATTATGTTGAGTGTTTGCTGCCCCCCAGTGGCCGCAGTCAGGAACTACAACACACAGGGACCCTCACATTATAATGATGCAAGATTTCATGTCTTTCTGAAAGAATGATACAAAGGAAAATATAACACAAAACACATCTGCTTTCTTTATTTCATTTAAACGACAAATCACATACTGATCATCAACCTCAAACATAATGCCTGTTTCTAAAATATTTACAGTCATATTCAATCAACTTTATTCAAGACACAGAAGTCCATAGAAACAGCACAATACAGATATATATATATATATATAAATAAATATAAAACAATACAAAACATTTAAGAATTTATGAGAACATATACAGGCTTCGAGTCCAATGTTTCCAAAAGCAAGATGTATACCTTGTGTCACTCTTAGAAACATCAACTATGGACACAATGATCATATTCTTAGACCCTGTCAGTCTGCACATGAATCTATACATAAGACATTAGTCCATATTGAGAACATATTCTAAGAAGTTGCTGCAGGCCAGCACTAGAGGGAGACAGTACCACCAAATCATCAGCATAAAGCATGTGATTAATGAGACTATCCCCCACCAAGCAGTCAGTTCTACAGCCCTTTAACCACGCTCATGTAGTTTACCAAACAGTTTCCCATGATTGATACGATCAAAAGCCTTTGACGCATCCAGGAAACACATGACTGTGCTATTGCGTGATCTGCATAAATACACAGATCAGTTCCATGCTTGTTCTTAAAACCAAACTGATTATCTGTTGACGCTATGTATTCTGCACGCCTATCCATAAGGATCCCCTCTAGCACCTTGATAGTATACTTGCAAGTGCAATAGGTCTATAGTTATCTATACTAGTTCATTTACCAGTCTTATTTTTAACTACAGGTACTAGCAAGACAGATAACATGGATCCAGGGAGTATGCCATGCTTCATTAACCCAGAAAAGCATAGAGCAAGTAAAACTGAAATACTTTGACCAGCATATTTCAGGTGTTCTGCTGTTATTCTATCCCGCCCACAGGCTTTGTTCATTTTAAGTTTGTCAATAGCATAACATACTTCCTCCGGCCTGGTGACTACACCATCACTGTGAGGTACCTCTCCTATGTTAAACACATCACTATTCACACAGTTAAAAACGTTCTCATAGTGTCTCCTCCATAGCTCTGCAATGTTTTCAGGTTCAGTAATGGCATCAATACTAGAAGACAGTGGCATTTTGCTGTTATTAACCACTTTCACCTCCTTCCAGAACTCATAAACATTATTAGTTTGTAACTTTCTCGCCATAGAGTTCGTCCTCATAGTCTGCTCACTTCTTTTTAGAAAACGCACAGCTTATTTGAAGCTAGCATTAGACCGTACCTTATGCTCACAGACTGGGCCATGCCTAGGTTTGCCTGCTAAGACCCATCTTCTAAATGCATCTCTTGCCTCCATATGAACATCATGGACATAGTCATTCCACTCTGGTCTTACAATATGTTGTTTACTTCTTAGTGGTTCACTTCCATCAACTAAACAGTTCACAGTTCTATCATAAGTCATTATTGTGACTTACATTCTTACAGCTGCTATCCACACACATAATTGCATCAACAGGTAACTCAGTATTTCTCAAGTGCACATCAGTCAGTAACTTGTAATATTGCAGGTCATCTTCTGTATTGTATTATTATTTTATTTATATACAGTACATAATACATACATATTATTTCATTTTAAATTACATATATTTTATATAATTTATTTGATTTACTCATTATTATTTTTTTTATACTCTATCATTTATTTATATTTATTAAATAATTAAAAGAAATTGAAATGAATGGGTGCAGTAGCGTGGAGCCGCCAGCAGGGGCGCTGTTGTCTCTTTCCATACCCATAAGCGGGGGAGTGAGAGGTGCATGAAATGGAGAAAAATGGCGGATCATGTGCAGGTAAGCAGAGGTTTCATGTTTTTGTAACCGACAATTTATCCACGAGCGTGTAAATGAGTGGGAAGGCGGATTCGGGTGCGCGTGTTCCCGGCACGGAGCGTGTGTGCGGCCGCTGCGGGCACGAGGCGGCCGTTTACGGGCTGTCGGCGGTAAAAGAAAGGATGTGGCCGCCTGTGTTGACTTGTGGCCTGCTGTCATTGCTCGGGCTGTAGCGCTAGCTTGTGTGCTAGTTGCGAGGGTGATTACAAGGCTCCAGGACGAAAACAAAAGCCGGTGAGCCTCCCGGTTGTACCCCGTATAACCCCCGGTGTCGGTGCCGGTTGAATGTACAGCACCGCCGGGATAACTTCGTGTCTTATCGGCGTGTTTCCGTGAAGTAAACAATAAAACACGAACGGTTCGGGCCGACCCCCTTTTTCGAGGCTAAGCTAACGTACGTTAGCTTCAGCCCCAGACGTCAACGTCTCCCGCGCGAGCCCCCGTTTGAAAACATGATGTTTAACTGTTTGTCTGGAGAAACCCCGGCGTCGTTCCCCCCTGGCTGTTTCCACCATTCACCAAAACATTGAATAATATTACAATTAAAGGCACCGGGGTTGCTACACCTGTGTTGTTTATGTGCGTAACTAAGCGTGGCGTGGACTGGACACATGTTTTGGGAATAACTGCCAGACAGAGAGAGAGGAGAGGCTGCAACGGTTGAAGTTATATTCTGGATTATTCTGCACTGCTTCCATTTTCTGCCTCAAAGCTACCTCGTTGCTCCGTTGTTGTTGTTGTTGTAGCGCGTGGTGTTTTTGTAGCTTGAATGCGGCTAGGAGCTAGCAGAGGATTATTTAGGCTAGCAGCTTTATTTTAGCTGCCATAACAGCCAGACTCGAGCAGGGCAGGTGCAGAAGTTCCGATACGGAGATACAGAACAATAATAATAATAATAATAAGTGTATTTAATAGAGCTAGAATAGATGTTTCAAACGAGTACATTTTTTACAAATGCGACCATAAACAAGCAATAAAAAATAAAAAAAAGAAATCAAGAAGTCATAAAAAATAAATATGGAAAGAAATAAAAAGAGAAATTAATAAGCAATAAAAAAGAATAAAATACAGTAAAAAAAATATTAATTTTAAATAGAAATAAACAGTAAAAGAACAAGTGATGAAAAATAATAAAAAAAATAATAAAAAAAATAAAAACAGTTAAATAAATATCAGAATAAAATTAAAATACAAATAAATAAAAAATTGTATAAAAGAATAAGCTATAAATAAGAATAAAATAAATAGAAACAGTAAAAAAAATTAAATACAAATAATTAAAAACGCTAATAAATAAATAAATAAAATATATATTCTTAAAAGCAGTAAATAAGTAATAAAAAATAAACACAGGGACGAAAAAAATAAATAAAATATAACTCTATATATATATAAAATTGAACAAAAAAAAACAATGTCCCAAGAAAGACCTTTTTCAGTTGTTTGTCAA
>NC_135870.1:1422481-1457481 GCF_031162955.1 Sander vitreus | reverse complement strand
GTCTGTTTTCAGTAGGGAAGCACCGTTCCGACTTTTTCAGTCCCGATACCGACGCCTGGGCTTTGTGTATCTGTCGATTAGGGCTGTAATCTCCCAGTCGACTGGTCCATTTATTGGTCGATACCTTCTGGCTCGACCAAAATTCTGATTGGTCGATTTTTTGCCGTGTTAATTTCATCAGGTGGAAAGCACTAATTGCTAACAGGGCTGTTTTCAGAGCACCCCTGTTTCACAGGTAATAGTCTGTCTTCAGAACACCCCCCTTGTTTTCACTTTTTGGATCAGCCCAACCCACTGGAGAGAGAATGAAGAACGTACTAGAAGGCCTTGGTCTGCTGGTCTGCTGAATATTTATTTAATCGTGAAGGTTTAATGTACAGTCCGTCCTCCTCTACCAGGTCAAAGACATCAGCAGTGTGGCAGCATTTTACAAAAATAGATAATGGAAAAAAAGTCAACAGTTAGCATATCACAGCTCAACTGCAAACATGGCACATCACCTAAAAACGGTAAGCTAACTGGTCTGCGTTAGGTTGCCCCGTCTGTTTTGATTTGACTACTAGTTTTTATGTTTATTTATAATTCATTTAGGCGGACAAGGCTACCAAGTACTGCTCAGCTAATTAATCTAACGCTTTCTTTTTCTTTCTTCGCCCTACTGTCGATACCGATCCCATACCGTTGTTGAATTAATAATGCACTGTATGCCTTCCACCTTATACCTTCCTTCACCATGTGGAAGAGACTAAAGGCTCCAGACTTTCCTAACGAAGACAAAATAACATAGATGTAATGTATTGAATTCTTATTTATTTGTTATTTAAAAATATTCAAATCAAAAATAGAACGTATTCAAACTGCTGACGAATGACGGAGGATGTGCTGCGACGGAGAAACAATAAATAAATAAACTGGATCGGCCCGTGGATATGTTCAGTTTTCAGTCAGTTTCCTGTCATTTTTTTGTCAGTTTTCAGTCAGTTTTTCAGTCATTTTTTGGTCAGTTTCCTGTCAGTTTTCAGTCATTTTTTGGTCATTTTTTGGTCAGTTTTCAGTCAGTTTTCAGTCATTTTTTGGTCAGTTTTCAGTCATTTTTTGGTCAGTTTTCAGTCAGTCATTTTCAGTCAGTTTTCAGTCATTTTTCAGTCATTTTTCAGTCAGTTTCCAGTCATTTTTTGGTCATTTTTTGGTCAGTTTTCGGTCAGTTTTCGGTCAGTTTTCAGTCATTTTTTTAGTCAGTTTCCTGTCAGTTTCCTGTCAGTTTTCAGTCATTTCTTAGTCATTTTTTGGTCATTTTTTGGTCAGTTTTCTGTCAGTTTTCAGTCATTTTTTGATCATTTTTTGGTCAGTTTTCGGTCAGTTTTCGGTCAGTTTTCAGTCATTTTTTTAGTCAGTTTCCTGTCAGTTTCCTGTCAGTTTTCAGTCATTTTTTGGTCAGTTTTCGGTCAGTTTTCGGTCATTTTTTAGTCAGTTTCCTGTAAGTTTCCTGTCATTTTTTTGGTCAGTTTTTGGTCAGTTTTCAGTCATTTTTTGGTCAGTCATTTTCCAGTCATTTTTCAGTCATTTTTTGGTCATTTTTTGGTCAGTTTTCAGTAATTTTTTTAGTCAGTTTTCAGTCAGTTTTCAGTCTGTTTTGAAATGAAATTTAAGTAGACGTTCCGGCCCTTATTCTCAGGCTAATTGTTTCAGCTCTAATACGATTGCACTTGTTTATCTGTATCTGTTTGTGTGTGTGTAACACAACGTGCCCTTTTGTGTTCTTGTGTGATTGTTTCTTCTTTTACATTCGTGAAAATGTTCTTGTGTCTGTCAGTCAGACGGGACTGTTGATACCTAACTGTGTCTAACGTCTTTTTTTCTGTGTTTTTTAAGGGCCTTGCCCAGCTGGAGATCCTGTGTAAGCAGCTGTACGAGACTACCGACACCACCGTCCGACACCAGGCGGAGAAAGCTCTGGTGGAGTTCACCAACAGCCCCGACTGTCTCAGCAAATGTCAGCTGCTGCTGGAGAGAGGCAGTGTGAGTACGCACTTATTCCCAGAGAACAACTGAGACCGTACAACACTATAAACATACTTTATGTTACAAGTAAAACTCCTGCGTACTGAAGGAGAAGTACTCAAGTATTATCAGCCAAATGCATCAGATGTAAAAGTACGAGAGGTGTGTCGCATCACAAAACTCTCGGTTTGGATCCCGGATCCGTCTGTCTGTGTAGTTGTTGTGACCAAGTGCTAGTTTGTGTCTTTTAGCTCATAGCTCTAGCTGCAGACTGTTACATCCAAAAATATCTTGGTATTTTCTACGCACCCCTAGGGCTGCACGATTGATATTTTGATTGCGATATGATTCACGATATTGGAGGGAATGATCTTTTTGATTGAGGATCTGTACCAAGAGAAGGTTCTTTCTTTAGTCTGTAGGATACAATTTCTAGACCGGGACGTCTCTGCAGCACCACAATATGTATTATTATTATTATTATTATTATTGGGAACATTTTAATGTTGTTTGTTGTGTGATTTAAGAATCTTATACTGCAACTCCTTCTCCTCTCTGTCGTCAATAAACTAAGTTAATATTGTAACTGACGTGATATTTCCCCTCTCGTTGCAGTCATCGTATTCTCAGCTGCTTGCGGCCACGTGTTTGTCTAAACTGGTGTCTCGGACCGCCAACCCTCTGCCCCTCGAACAACGCATCGACATCCGTGAGTACGACTCCAACTCTTATCTTTCGGCCGGCTTTGTATTCGCTGTAATTGTAAATGGACTGTATTTATACAGCGCTTTTCTAGTCTTAACGACTACTCAAAGCGCCTTTACATAGTACAGGAACCATTCACACACATTCACACTGTGGCCGAGGCTGCCGTACAAGGTGCCGCCTGCTCATCAGATAAACACTCGCACACATTTACACTCCGATGGCGCAGCATCGAGGGCAAGTCGGGGTTCAGTGTCTTGACCAAGAACACTTCAACATGGGACTGCAGGGCCAGGGATCGAACCACCAACCTACCGCTCTACCACTGAGCCACAGCCACCCAGCTCTACTGTCTACTCAGTACTGAACTCACATTCACACAGTTCCACATTCATACTGGAAGCTGCCCAGTACCACCACAGTCTGATCTGGTCACCTTCATACTGGAAGCTGCCCAGTACTACCACAGTCTGATCTGATCACATTCATACCTGGAAGCTGCCCAGTACCACCACAGTCTGATCTGATCACATTCATACCTGGAAGCTGCCCAGTACTACCACAGTCTGATCTGATCACATTCATACCTGGAAGCTGCCCAGTACTACCACAGTCTGATCTGACCACATTCATACTGGAAGCTGCCCAGTACTACCCCAGTCTGATCTGACCACATTCATACTGGAAGCTGCCCAGTACTACCACAGTCTGATCTGATCACATTCATACCTGGAAGCTGCCCAGTACTACCACAGTCTGATCTGCTGGCCACTGAGCAGCTCCACTGGAGCAGTCGGGGTTAAGGGCCTAGCTCAAGGGCACCTCAGTGGTGGTAATGAGGGAGGGACAAGCGCTGCTCTTTCACTTTCCCCACCCGGATTTTTTCCTGTCGGTCTGAGGAATTGCCTCTAAAGTATCGTCATTCAACACCAAATTTGAAAACCTTACGGCCCGGCTACATTGCAGCGTAACGTGTGCAGAGTGGATGTTCTAACGCTACTCTCCCACTATAATCAATGGAGACACCGGACAGAGAGCAGCGTAGTGGTGCATCTGCTCCGCTGAGATCTGCTCAACAAGAGTTAAAAACAGGACAGTCTTCTATTTCTATGTTTTACGTGAGCTGTGTGTGGCCCTTTTACACAGAAATGGATCATGAAGTGTCTATATGTCTTTTAAATTAAACTACAAATACACAGGAAACAACTTAATGACTGTCAGTGAGCGTTTTGGCAGTTTCTGTTTTTATTTCTTGTTTCCCTCCCATGCGTCCTCTGATAACAGCTGACAGTAGATTTAGACTTAGACAACTTAAATGTCCCCGAGAGGCCATTTGTTGTTGTAAAGTACAGGCATATTGACACACAATCCACAACACAAACATTGAGCCAGACATCTACAGCACTATTTATACAACACATAACATGCACGCATCAATAAATAGAATACCGTAAAAAGGAGTGTGTTGCACTTCCCTAAAAGGCCGAGTGTCATGCTTACCAACAACAATCTTCCCCAATTTATTGCTATGGTTGATTTTTGAATGTCCATACCAGCATACAGTACAATAGGAGAGAATACTCTCGATAAAGGACTTGTAATAAAGAGTCAGAATTTTGTTATCGACATTAAAATAATTAAGTTTCCTAAGAAAATACAAGCGTTCCACAGCTCTGTGACAGTAGATTGATGTTTTTCACAGCTCTGTGACAGTAGATTGATGTTTTCACAGCTCTGTGACAGTAGATTGATGTTTTCACAGCTCTGTGACAGTAGATTTTCACAGCTCTGTGAAAGTAGATTGATGTTTTCACAGCTCTGTGACAGTAGATTGATAGTTTCACAGCTCTGTGATAGTAGATTGATAGTTTCACAGCTCTGTGATAGTAGATTTTCACAGCTCTGTGACAGTAGATTGATAGTTTCACAGCTCTGTGGCAGTAGATTGATGTTTTCACAGCTCTGTGACAGTAGATTGATAGTTTCACAGCTCTGTGACAGTAGATTGATAGTTTCACAGCTCTGTGACAGTAGATTGATAGTTTCACAGCTCTGTGACAGTAGATTGATAGTTTCACAGCTCTGTGCCGGCTCCAAAAACCTGAAGAAACAACAACAATCCCAAATCAAAAAGCTCTCCATCTTGCCTGTGACTCCCACAATCCTACGCTGCGTGGCGTTGCAGGTGGAGACGGTTAAAAGATACATTCAGCGGCACATATACGCTCCGCTAACACTCTGCATACGTTACGCTTTCAATGTAGCCAAATCTTAAGGAGTCAGTCTCATCAGCCTTCAGGTGTGTTGTTCCGCTGATCTCATGAAGATGTGTATTTTTTGTCTTGTTTGTGATTTTCAGGGAACTATGTTCTGAATTATCTGGCCACGCGGCCAAAGTTAGCAGCGTTTGTGACGCAGGCTCTGATCCAGCTGTACGCCCGGATCACCAAACTGGGCTGGTTCGACTGTCAAAAAGATGACTACGTCTTCAGAAACGTCATCGCCGATGTGACGCGCTTTCTACAGGTGTGTGTGTGTGTGTGTGTGTGAGATGATTAATAGGGCTGCAACTAATATATGTAATATAATATGCCCCCACTGCTAAAAGAAATCCTAAAGGAAACCCTGCGTCAGCAGGACTTTGTTAGCATCATTTTGCTAGCATTAGATTGGTTTCTTGTGAGCACGAGATACTTGTGCGTGCTCATGAGACAAGTATCTCTTGCGCACCAGAAAGTTTCTTGTGCGCACAAAAAAATAATATCCCCATGGTCCCTATAAGGGCTTGTAATTATCAAAAAAGCTGAGGATTATTTTTCTGACCAATTGTTGCAGCTTTAATGTGTTTCTGTCCCGTGTGTCTGATGAGTAACTGGTGTGTTTACAGGATAGCGTTGAACACTGCATCATCGGGGTCACCATTCTGTCCCAGCTGACCAATGAGATCAATCAGGTAAGCTCCCGGTGTGTGTCTCTGTCTCTCTCTCTCTCTCTCTCTCTCTCTCTCTCTCTCTGTGTCTCTCTCTCTCTCCCTCTGTGTCTCTCTCTCTCTCTCTCTCCTCTCTCTCTGTCTCTCTCTCTCTCTCTCTCTCTGTGTCTCTGTGTCTCTCTCTCCCTCTCTCTCTCCCTCCCTCTGTGTCTTCCTCTCTCTCTGTCTCTCTCTGTGTCTGTCTCTCTCTCTCTCTCTGTCTCTCTCTCTCTCTGTGTGTCTCTCTCTCTCTCTCTCTCTCTCTCTCTCTCTCTCTCTCTGTCTCTCTCTCTCTCTCTCTCTGTCTCTCTCTCTGTGTGTGTCTGTCTCTCTCTCTCTCTCTCTCTCTGTGTTGAAAATGTTCACCGCGGTCTGTTGTTCTCTCTTCAGGCCGACACGACGCATCCTCTGACCAAACACAGGAAGATAGCGTCGTCGTTCAGAGACTCCTCCCTCTTCGACATTTTCACGCTTTCCTGCAACCTCCTCAAACAGGTACGTCTGTGTTTTTACAGAGAATATCAAACAAAAAGAGGAAATCATACTTCTGTTAATTCAGGTGTTAAAACGAATAAAAGAATAACTCGTTTTTTTCCAACCTGGACCCTATTTTTCACACATTTTTTTTAATTAGGCGACTGATAGAAATGACATTTTCTGAAATTGGTCCAGTATTAAAGCTTTAGTGCGTAACTTTTTGATATTAAATGAACGTCCGTTACAAATGAAGCCATTGCCAACTCTCTCTGTATTTCTCAGTATGATTATGTTCAGAAGATTGTGGCGTCCGTCGACTCGCAGAAACTCGAGTAAAGATAACGCCCTCTTCTGAAGAGTCCATCATGTTTTTTTTAATCCTACGTGTCCTCCTTGGTTACTAGTAACTGTGTGGAGGAGGGGTGGGGGGTGGTGCGTGATCACAGAAGGCTTGTATCATGTGGACGCGCCGAAAGTTTGGTTGTCAGATACAGTTGGTTTCAAAATGATTGTCACTGCAGCAGCAATAGAAGAGTGGTTTCAACGCACCGTTGTTCGTTTGCCTTCCAGGCACCATGCGTTTGTTGTAATAATAATTCAACTCAAATATTCTACCCCAGGAGTCCTAGCTGTAGTTGAGACCTAATTAACCATCTTATTTCATATCATTTAAGGATAGCGCTGGGGACTGAGATCCGGTGCTAATACGACACCAGTGCCTTAACGGCCGGTATCTACTGGACAGAATATCAACGCGGATTTTGGTCTCTGAAATGTTTGCTCTGCCCTCTGGTCCCCCGAAATGAACGATAGAGGCAACAGAAACATCGCTGCATGTGACACTAGTTAACACTACACTTGGCAGCATGTAACGTTAGCCTACCGTTGGCTAGTTAACACTACACTTGACAGCAGGTAACGTTAGCCTACCGCTGGCTAGTTAACACTACACTTGGCAGCAGGTAACGTTAGCCTACCGTTAGCTAGTTAACACTACACTTGGCAGCAGGTAACGTTAGCCTACCGTTAGCTAGTTAACACTACACTTGACAGCAGGTAACGTTAGCCTACCGCTGGCTAGTTAACACTACACTTGGCAGCAGGTAACGTTAGCCTACCGTTGGCTAGTTAACACTACACTTGGCAGCAGGTAATGTTAGCCTACCGTTGGCTAGTTAACACTACACTTGGCAGCAGGTAATGTTAGCCTACCGTTGGCTAGTTAACACTACACTTGGCAGCAGGTAACGTTAGCCTACCGTTAGCTAGTTAACACTACACTTGACAGCAGGTAACGTTAGCCTACCGGTAGCTAGTTAACACTACACTTTACAGCAGCTAACGTTAGCCTACCGTTGGCTAGTTAACACTACACTTGGCAGCAGGTAACGTTAGCCTACAGTTGGCTAGTTAACACTACACTTGACAACAGGTAACGTTAGCCTACCGTTAGCTAGTTAACACTACACTTGGCAGCAGGTAACGTTAGCCTACCGTTAGCTAGTTAACACTACACTTGGCAGCAGGTAACGTTAGCCTACCGTTAGCTAGTTAACACTACACTTGGCAGCATGTAACGTTAGCCTACCGTTGGCTAGTTAACACTACACTTGGCAGCAGGTAACGTTAGCCTACCGTTAGCTAGTTAACACTACACTTGACAGCAGGTAACGTTAGCCTACCGTTAGCTAGTTAACACTACACTTGGCAGCAGGTAACGTTAGCTAGTTAACACTACACTTGGCAGCAGGTAACGTTAGCCTACCGTTAGCTAGTTAACACTACACTTGGCAGCAGGTAACGTTAGCTACCGTTAGCTAGTAGCTGGATTAAACAGGGTAGAAATGCTGACAGCTAAACGGTGTAAAGTTGCCTCGTGCTGCATTCAAAGTTCTTGTAAACTACCCTTTTCCCTGGCCTTAGTGATAAACAAACCGGTCTTTTGTGTTGCCGACTGGAGTTTTTAAACCGGCATCGTTGCATAAGTATCGTTTTAGCACTGAAAAAATACCCAACCCTATTTAAGAATCATTCAGTATTTATTTTCCCTAATTTTCACACACACACACACACACACACACACACACACACACAGGTTTGTGAGTTTGTTCACCCTAACCAGAACTTTAAACTTGGGGGGTCCAGCATTTTGGCCCCACAAAGCTGTCTGGACCCCACAAGTATACTGGACTCCCGGTTTTTGGACCCCACGAATATAGTTAAATAAGAACACACACGCATATACACATATATACATATACATACATATATATATATATATATATATACAGAAACACAGAGACACAAACACAGATATGCTGCGTTAACCTAAAACGTTTTAATAATATCATAGAGATTTTATTTCTATGGGTAGGATATTTGAGTTTAAATATTATTTATATATATTATTAACGACAAACGCACAGTGCCTGGATCGACAACGAAGGAGCAAAGCTGAGTTAAAACCTCTTCTACAGCGTAGAAGACTCAGATTAATGTTCTAAGTGTCTGACAACATTATGAAAGGATCCCTACAGAGACAGACCTTTTAGTTAAAGAGGAAGATCCTTTTGGTTATATGTGTGTTTGTACAAAACCATATTAACCTTTCTTTGTTTTCTCCCTTTTCTCTTTCTCTTTTTAAAGACAAAACAAAGTGAACAAACAGTAACAATTGTGAGCAGTTCTTACAAAATACACCAACAATAATTAATAAAACGTACCAAGTTAGACGATATTGGATATTAACAGCTGATCAAAACTCTGTCACCGAGCTACTTTCCCTTTTTAAATGAATTCCTCTCAGCACACCTTTTTGTCCTTTTGTTTTGTAAGAGTTTAATCATTGTATTGTGCTGTAACAATCTGTGGATGATCCGTTTATGACACGGATGAAGTAATAAAACACAAGATTGGGTAAAGAACATGTGACTGAACTTATCCAGCTGGAGAAAAATGTCCTAGCAACACAAACTTGAATTTAAGCACACTTTAATCAGCCAAAGTATGAGTAACTGAGAAGTTATCGCCTTTTGTCTGATGTTGGCCTGTGTTTGTTTCCAGGCTTCGGGGAAGAACCTGAACCTGAACGATGAGTCTCAGCACGGTCTGCTGATGCAGCTGCTCAAACTCAGCTACAATTGCCTCAACTACGACTTTATAGGAACTTCCACAGACGAGTCGTCGGACGACCTCTGCACCGTACAGATCCCCACGTCATGGAGATCAGGTAGCTGCAGCCAGCGAGCACAGAGACAACCTAAAAGATATCCCATGTCTATAAAATGTTATAGTTTAAGCCCTGAAATCAGTTTCAGCAGAGGGGGGGCAAATAGTTGTCCATTCAGTGTTTCCCTTAGGATTTTTTCCATAGACATACTGGTATATGGTACTCTGCTTCTGACTGGCTAGTAGTCCTTACCTAGGTACTGTCAGGGCCCTCATACTCTGCTTCTGACTGGCTAGTAGTCCTTACCTAGGTACTGTCAGGACACGCCCTCATACTCTGCTTCTGACTGGCTAGTAGTCCTTACCTAGGTACTGTCAGGGCACGCCCTCATACTCTGCTTCTGACTGGCTAGTAGTCCTTACCTAGGTACTGTCAGGGCACGCCTCATACTCTGCTTCTGACTGGCTAGTAGTCCCTACCCTAGGGTACTGTCAGGGCACACCCTCATACTCTGCTTCTGACTGGCTAGTAGTCCTTACCTAGGTACCTGTCAGGGCACACCCTCATACTCTGCTTCCTGACTGGCTAGTAGTCCTTACCTAGGTACTGTCACGGCACGCCCTCATACTCTGCTTCTGACTGGCTAGTAGTCCTTACCTAGGTACTGTCAGGCACACCCTCATACTCTGCTTCTGACTGGCTAGTAGTCCTTACCTAGGTACTGTCAGGACACGCCCTCATACTCTGCTTCTGACTGGCTAGTAGTCCTTACCTAGGTACTGTCAGGGCACGCCCTCATACTCTGCTTCTGACTGGCTAGTAGTCCTTACCTAGGTACTGAGCATGTGCGACTCCCAACAAAGATGTTCCAGCAGTGAGAGGTCTCACTCTGTAGCTAAAACAGAGACCTGAACACAGGGTGAAAAGAGGAGCTGCAGCAATGAGCAGAACAACTAAAATATGGTGTTTTTGATAATTAAACCACATAAAACTATTCTGGTAAAACCTCTAAATACAGTTATGAACCTGAAGATGAGCATAGTATGATCCACCTTTTAAAAAAGTCTTTGAACCAACATTTTTCATAATTTTCAGACTTTTATGGACCAACCAATGGATTATCATTATTGAAAATAACTTTTATTTTCTGTCTTGCAGCGTTTCTCGATTCCTCGACGCTGCAGCTCTTTTTCAATTTGTATCATTCCATCCCTCCGTCCCTTTCCCCGTTGGTGAGTAAGCTCTTTGTATCGTGATATAATACTTGTAGAATAACGTGTACGGCTATGCACACACTTGGCATCTATTTTGACAAGAAAAGGTTGATGCTTTTGTAGTTTAGCAGCTGAGAGCGTCTTTTGTTGCTATAACAACAGCTACTGCTACAGTTTTCAGGAGAGCGGTCTAGAGAACTAACGGTACTTCTCCAGTTTGTCTTGTTGTTATGGAAACAACAGGTCTCGCTACGTCGCTTGTCATTGGTCAGCTGTCAAAAAAGCTAATGTTTTTTTTCAACTTCTAAACGACGTTCTGAGCTACAGAAAATACGTTGACAGTGTTTAAAAAAAGCACTCAGGAGGGGCGGCCTCTAGCTCACCCAGTAACAGCGTTCGCCCCATGTTGGCATGAGTCCTTTCCAGCGGCCCGGGTTCGAATCCGACCTGCTGCCGTTTGCTGCGTGTCAATCCCCATCTCTCGCCCCCTTTCATATCTATCCACTGTCTCTACTCAATAAAAGGAAAAAGCCCCAAAAAATAATCTTAAAAAACAAAAAAGCCCTCAGGACTTTTTTGAAAACACGGTTTACTCCACAGGATTATAATGTAAAACAGACGCTGGCAGCTGCAAAAGAGACACCAAGTGTGAACATAGCCTAGAGCAGTGGTTCCCAACCTGGGGTCCAGGGACCCCTCAGGGGGGCGGCAAAGATCACAGGGGGGGGCGCAAGTCTTTATCTGGTTTGAGGTTGAGGTAAAAAAAAAAAAAAAATGTGCACATGTTAAACAAATTATGATAATACACTAGAACAGTGTTTTTTAAGCTTTTTTCAATATTGTACCCGCCTTTTTTAGGCCAAGTACCCCCTGACCAGAGCAAAACATTTTGGGTAGAAAATAAGTCTCTATGAAGAGGAACAATCCAGCGCCGGCAGTGATGGAGTCACTAAACAACAACCTTTTTTAAACAAAACTTAATTCAATCATTATTATAGTATAATTATTTTAGGAGTTATGCATGACATATTTTTTAATTAGCATTTTTGCAAAGATGTCACGTAGCCCCTCCAGTACTCCAAAGTACCCCTAGGGGTACACGTACCCCCATTTGAGAAACGCTGCACTAGAATATATGATGTATACAAAAGTCTGTATAAAAATCGCTTAACATTGTAGGCAGGCTACTTAGTAGGCCAAACCTCCGGGACCTCTTAACCTGGGACCCCTGCTGTCATCAGGTCAGCTGCTAGCTGCTGTCATCAGGTCAGCTGCTAGCTGCTAGCTGCTGTCATCAGGTCAGCTGCTAGCTGCTGTCATCAGGTCAGCTGCTAGCTGCTGTCATCAGGTCAGCTGCTAGCTGCTGTCATCAGGTCAGCTGCTAGCTGTTAGCTGCTGTCATCAGGTCAGCTGCTAGCTGTTAGCTGCTGTCATCAGGTCAGCTGCTAGCTGTTAGCTGCTGTCATCAGGTCAGCTGCTAGCTGCTGTCATCAGGTCAGCTGCTAGCTGCTGTCATCAGGTCAGCTGCTAGCTGCTGTCATCAGGTCAGCTGCTAGCTGCTGTCATCAGGTCAGCTGCTAGCTGCTAGCTGCTGTCATCCTCGTTTGTCCTGCCGCCACAGCATCACTATTTTATGAATGAAACATGGCGGAGAAACGTAAAAGTGCTGATAACTGCTCTGTATCAAAAAAGAAAGTAAGGCTCTATCTCGAGAGTTACCTCCACTTCGGTTTCGGAGGGGGGGGGCTCAGCTTTTCTTAGACATAAGTAGGGGGGGGGCGCCAAGGAAAAAAGGTTGGGAACCACTGGCCTAGAGCAAGGCCGCCCAATTTGGGGCTCGCTGGCCAAGTTTGGCCCGTCATGGACTTGACATGCTCATGCTTATTCTCCTCTTATTTTAAAAGTAATGACTACGAAACGTCCATTTTGTGCAGTTAAAAAGTACGTAATCTGAGTTAAACAACAATGTAAAGCACAGTGCTGGTAAACTTCCCATTTATATTACATACGTACGTTTTATCTACGGAGAATGGCAAGAATTACAGTATTCTATTATTTTTGGCCCGTGGCCCTCCATCCAGATACATTTTGGCCCTTCATATGAAATAATTTGGGCACCTCTGGCCTAGAGACTCCTGTTTGACACCGAGTGCTGTGTTTGTGTGTTGCAGGTGTTGTCTTGTCTAGTTCAGATAGCCTCCGTCCGGAGGTCTCTCTTCAACAATGCAGAACGAGCAAAGTTTCTCTCACATTTGGTGGACGGAGTGAAGAGGATACTAGCAAACCCACAGGTTGGTCACACAAACATCTGTCCTGCTCTGTTCTTTTGTTACGTTTTTGTTGTCACCATCTGCAGAGTTCAACAATAAGGGTTTCCCGATGTTGGTCCTACCAGACTCTGGTCCATTAGCCTGGTCCCACCAGACTCTGGTACATTAGTCTGGTCCTACCAGACTCTGGTCCATTAGCCTGGTCCTACCAGACTCTGGTCCACTAGCCTGGTCCTACCAGACTCTGGTCCTACCAGACTCTGGTCCATTAGCCTGGTCCTACCAGACTCTGGTCCACTAGACTCTGGTCCTACCAGACTCTGGTCCACTAGCCTGGTCCTACCAGACTCTGGTCCACTAGCCTGGTCTTACCAGACTCTGGTCCACTAGCCTGGTCTTACCAGACTCTGGTCCTACCAGACTCTGGTCCACTAGCCTGGTCCTACCAGACTCTGGTCCACTAGCCTGGTCCTACCAGACTCTGGTCCTACCAGACTCTGGTCCACTAGCCTGGTCCTACCAGACTCTGGTCCACTAGACTCTGGTCCTACCAGACTCTGGTCCACTAGCCTGGTCCTACCAGACTCTGGTCCACTAGCCTGGTCCTACCAGACTCTGGTCCACTAGCCTGGTCCTACCAGACTCTGGTCCTACCAGACTCTGGTCCACTAGCCTGGTCCTACCAGACTCTGGTCCATTAGCCTGGTCCTACCAGACTCTGGTCCACTAGCCTGGTCTTACCAGACTCTGGTCCACTAGCCTGGTCTTACCAGACTCTGGTCCACTAGCCTGGTCCTACCAGACTCTGGTACTCTGTTGAAGTTTAAAGCACGTGACCAAATCGCAGCCTTTGCGATTAGGAAATTGTGTTTTAACATATCGCGATATTATCGCAAATGCAATTACCGTATTTTCTGGACTATAAGTCGCACTTTTTTTTCATACTTTGGCTGGTCCTGCGACTTATAGTCAGGTGCGACTTATATATCAAAATATATATAATGTAACATGTTTTAAATGGTATTTCATGCTGAAAACATTACCGTCTATAGGCGCTCTAGGCTTGTGACGACTATATGCTGCTCCTAAAGACAACTGAGAAAGAAAAGAAGCTGCAGGAGACTGCAGGTAGTAAAACACGCAGCCGGAAACGGTCATCGAGCAGCAGAAGGAGAGTTTGGAGTGAGAGAGAAACTTGTGAGGGACTGGAGAAAAGGTTAGTCTTACTGCAATGAAGAAAACAAAGAAAGCTAGTCGCGCTGAAATCCAGATGGCCAGAGCTGGAGGAAGGAGTCCACAGATGGGTGCTTGAACAACGTGCTGCTGGGAGAGGCTCGTCAACAGAGCAGCTACGTTTCGTTAACGTGAGGACACTCTGTCGTATTCAGCCCCTTGTTCTGGGGGCTGTTGGGTAGACTAATAACTGTTAACACGTTACATGAGACACCCACCCTAAATCAGCCCCTTGTTCTGGGGGCTGTTGGGTAGTTTAATAACTGTTAATGTGTTACGTTAACATAGAGGACACCTACCGTATTCAGCCCCTTGTTCTGGGGGCCGTTGCAGTTTAATAACTGTTAATGTGTTACGTTAACGTAGAGGACACCTACCGTATTCAGCCCCTTGTTCTGGGGGGCTGTTGGGTAGTTTAATAACTGTTAATGTGTTACGTTAACGTAGAGGACACCTACCGTATTCAGCCCCCTTGTTCTGGGGGGCTGTTGGGGTAGTTTAATAACTGTTAATGTGTTACGTTAACGTAGAGGACACCTACCGTATTCAGCCCCTTGTTCTGGGGGCTGTTGGGTAGTTTAATAACTGTTAATGTGTTACGTTAACATGGAGGACACCTACCGTATTCAGCCCCTTGTTCTGGGGGCTGTTGGGTAGATTAATAACTGTTAATGTGTTACGTTAACGTAGAGACACCTACCGTATTCAGCCCCTTGTTCTGGGGGCTGTTGGGTAGTTTAATAACTGTTAATGTGTTACGTTAACGTAGAGGACACCTACCGTATTCAGCCCCTTGTTCTGGGGGCTGTTGGGTAGTCTAATAACTGTTAATGTTACGTTAACATAGAGGACACTCACCGTATTCAGCCCCTTGTTCTGGGGGCTGTTGGGTAGATTAATAACTGTTAATGTGTTACGTTAACGTAGAGGACACCTACCGTATTCAGCCCCTTGTTCTGGGGGCTGTTGGGTAGTTTAATAACTTGCCTTTCCAGATTAAATGTCTGTTCTTGGTCTTGGATTTTGTGAAATAAATGTCTAAATAAATGCGACTTATAGTCCAGTGCGACTTATATATGTTTTTTTTCCTCTTCATGACGCATTTGTTGACTGATGCGACTTATACTCCGGAGCGACTTATAGTCCGGAAAATACGGTAATCGTGAATTAATCGCCTTAGTAACAACCCACTCTCCCGTTGGGGCGTCATCGTATCATAAATGACGTCATCATCGGAGAGTACCTGTTGTATGATTTGACTCCCATGTGCCGTTGGCCAGTCAGGAGTTGTGGTTGTCGCTTTCGACGTTTTTTTTAATCAATGTTTTCATAAAGTTTCTGGTGTTTTTTTTTCGCAGTTTTTTTTTTTTTTTTACATTTAACGTTTTTTTCATGCACATTTTTTTGGGGTTCTTTTCGATGCTTTTGTTTTGGGGGTTTTTTACCACTTTTTCAATGTTTACGACATTTATTTTTATTTTTTTTCAGAAGAAGAAGCAATTTGTATACCTGGGTCAAAACAGCGTTAAAAACTAAAAAAAACATGTCCAAAGCATTGAAAGAACGCGGGGGGGAAACGCGTCAAATGTCGCTGAAAGAAACGGGCGAGTGAAAGAAAACGTTAAGGTTGAAACCTGCCAGCTGGTTGTTTGACCGTGTGACATGTTTGTGTGTTTCAGTGTTTGCCGGATCCGAATAACTACCACGAGTTCTGCCGTCTGCTGGCGAGGCTGAAGAGTAACTACCAGCTGGGGGAGCTGGTCAAAGTAGAAAACTACCCCGAAGTTATTCGCCTCATAGCCAACTTCACCGTCACCAGTCTGCAGGTGGGTGTCCACTCTTTCTCCTCAGAGATTCAGGGTCCTATTTTAACGATCTGAGGTCACGGCGTGAAGCGCCTGGTGCAGGTGTGTTTAGGGCGTGTCCAAATCCACTTTTGCTAGTTTGACGGAGGAAAAAAGGGTCCGTGTGCCGGGCGCATGGTTCTAAAGGGTTGACCTTAGTGTCTTCATTAATCAGAGGTGTGTTTTGGGCGTAACATGCAATCAACCAATCAGAGATCATCTCCCATTCCCTTTAAAAGCCAGGCGCGTTTGGACCTTGGAGCATTGCTGTTATGATGGAGGATTTGCACCGTAATATTTGTTATTTGTAATCTTCTGCATGTGTGTGTGCTGCTGTGCGTCCCTGTGTGTGTAACAAGCATAGTGTGCACGTGCTGTGCACGAGCCTAGGAGCATTTTACTAATGCTCTGTTAAAATAACAATGAAATGCTGCGTTATTGACTTTAGACCAGGTTTTTGTTGGTCAATGGTGCCATCACTTCCCGCTGCCTCAAGATAGCAATACGCCCAGAATGCACCTGAACACACCTCCCTGTAAGACCAGCACGCCCAGAATGCACCTGAACACACCTCCCTGTAAGACCAGCACGCCCATGGGCCACAGATGGGTGCAGGTGCATTTGCTATTTAAACGACGTGGACGCTGGACGGGAAACTGACAACTGCGTCGGTCTTAAACTAGCAGAGACACTTGGGTCGTGCTCTGCGCTGGGTGTAAGATAGGGCCCTCAGACTTGCAGTGGTAGTTCCCATAGACTCACGTGTTGCTCTCTTCCGGTGTGTCAGCACTGGGAGTTTGCCCCCAACAGTGTCCACTACCTGCTGAGTTTGTGGCAGCGTCTGGCGGCGTCGGTTCCCTACGTCAAAGCCACCGAGCCTCACCTGCTGGAGACCTACACCCCCGAGGTCACCAAGGCCTACATCACATCGCGGCTGGAGTCGGTCCACGTCATCCTCAGGTGAGAGCTGCTCCATAAAAAACATCCAAAACAGAAAGCTTTACAGCGTGGGAACAGTGCCAGACTTTTACTTTCAGACACACACACACACACACACACACACACACACACACACACACACACATACACACGCGCACACTACCACTCACACACACACACACACTACCACTCACTCACACACTACCACTCGCACACACTACCACTCACACACACACACACAGACACACACACTACCACACACACACACACACACACACACACTACTACCTCATACACACAGACACACACACATACTACCACTCACTTTCACTCTCACACACACACACACACACACTACCTCATACACACAGACACACACAAATACTACCACTCACTTTCACTCACACACACACTCACACTACCACTCACACACAAACACACACTACCACTCACACACACACACACTACCACTCACACACACACTACCTCATACACACAGACACACACACATACTACCACTCACTTTCACTCTCACAGACACACACACATACTACCACTCACTTTCACTCACACACACACTCACACTACCACTCACACACACACACACACACACACACACACACACTACCACTAACACACACACTACCTCATACACACAGACACACACACATACTACCACTCACTTTCACTCACACACACACTCACACTACCACTCACACACAAACACACACTACCACTCACACACACACACACACACACACACACACACACACACTGTCTCACACACACAGATTTCCTGCTCTTTTCTGTTTTATATCATATTAAACTGAATATCTTAAGGTTTTGAACTGACAAGACATTTAAAGACATCACCTTGTACTTTGAGAAAATGATCAACAGATTAATCGATAATGAAAACAGCCGTTAGTTGCAGCCCTGGAGTTATGGTTTTTACGGGTGGGTCCCTGTTTTGTTGGTATCTCGTGTTTGAGTCCTGCCGATTGTTTTGTGCTATGATGAAGCTCGATAATGAGCCAATAAAACGAAGAAATGCATGGTAGAAAAATCAGCTTGTTTGCTTGTTAGACCCTCAGGAACACACATTGGATTTTAGGTTCCCGAGCTGAATAAATGTGCCTGTTGCCTCTACAGAGATGGTTTAGAAGACCCTCTGGATGACGCCGGCCTGGTGCAGCAGCAGTTGGACCAGTTGTCCACCATCGGGAGGTGCGAGTACGAGAAGACGTGCGCTCTGCTGGTCCAGCTGTTCGACCAGGCAGCGCAGACCTACCAGGAGCTGCTGCAGTCCACCAACTCGAGCGCCGCAGACATCACGGTGCAGGAGGGTACGAGCTGCACACAGACACACACACACACACAGTCACACTCGTGCACTCACACACACCCACACACACAGACACACACTCACACTGTCACACACACACACACACACACACACACACACACAGACAGACAGACTCAATCACTCACAGACACACACACTCTCACACTCACATGCACACATAAACCCTCACACTCGCGCACACACACATTTACACACACTACCACTCACACACACTCACACTACCAATCAAACACACACACACACACACACACACTACCACTCTCAGACACACACTCACTACCACTCACACACACTCGCACACTCACAGACACACACACACACACACACACACAGACTCAATCACTCACACTCACACTGCCACTCACACACACACTCACATGCACACACAAACCCTCACACTCGCACACACACACACACACACATTTACACACACACACACACACTACCACTCACACTACCAATCAAACACACACACACTACCACTCTCACACACACACACTCTCACTACCACTCACACGCACACACACTCATAGACACACTCACACACATTTACACGCACACACACACACACACACACACACACACAGACAGACAGACTCAATCACTCACAGACACACACACTCACACTCACATGCACACATAAACCCTCACATTCGCGCACACACATACATTTACACACACTACCACTCACACACACTCACACTACCAATCAAACACACACACACACTACCACTCTCACACACTCGCATGCTCACAGACACACACACACACACACACAGACTCAATCACTCACACTCACACTGCCACTCACACACACACTCACACACTCTTCACACACACTAACACAGGCAGTTTTTTGCCAAGTATTTCTCACATACACCGAATTTGCGTTGTTGTTTTGGAGCAAAATGTCACACTAAACATGCACTCGATGTGACTCCGTGGTTAGTGAGAGAATCTTGTCTTTAGGATGTAAATGTCCTGCTAACGCTCCGTTTTCTCCCTGTGCAGGTCGGTTGACATGGTTGGTTTATATAATCGGGGCAGTTATCGGCGGACGGGTTTCCTTTGCGAGTACAGATGAGCAGGACGCCATGGACGGAGAGTTAGTCTGTCGGTAAGAACTCAAGACCATTTGGAAACACTGAAAGTATTTTATTTTGAGGAACTATTAACAGAATAACATGTTTTCTTCACACTTTGTTTATCTAATTAGTTTAGGTTTTCATAAATTCCCCTTCAAAACAAAATAAAATAAAAAATAAAAGTACATTTCTACATTAAATGCATACCAGTAACGCTGGCTGGGGGCTGACTGGGGGCTGGCTGGGGGCTGGCTGTGAGTGTGTCCCCGGGACTGTTGTCAGCTCTCATCCCGTCTGAAGCCTTACAGCGCCGGGAGAGTGAGGCAGACAGACGGGTGTGCTAGCTGGCTAAATTACAATTACATTACATTAGTCGTCTATCTATACAGTTAACGTTGCTGATGAATTTGTGGGATAGCCCAGAGTTGCTAACCGTGGTCAAAACAATCATACTAAAAATAACTGAGCATGTTGAACGATGTCGTAAAAACGTTATAGACCAAGCATTAGCATTAGCTACTTGTCAACCAGCACCTTTTAAGGGAGCTACACACCAACCTGATAATCGGCCGTCAGACAGTCTGGCGAGGTCAGTGACTCGAGTCTGTTTGGTGTGTTCCGTGCCGTCGTCCATTGGAAAAGCTGTCGTCCTTCATTTGGGCCGACCTGACATGCTCAGTCAGAGACAGGGCAGTCGGGACTCACCCGGAAACGATGAGCGTGTCAAAATCTGATGAACATCTTTTAAACTGACCTTTGTTGATCTGAAATGAAGACAGATTCAGCAGCTGCACGGCCTGTTTCTCTCTTCAAATGTTTCCAGAAACACGTTACGGTGAACTATTTTAGTACAATATGAGATTGGATTCTGAACGAGCCGCCATGACAGTCTGGCTTTGAATCTGGAGAAACCAGACCCACGTGACGCGTTCGTCCAATCAGCTGTCGGTTTTCATTTTTTGGACAACAATACAGATTAGCGCCGCCTGCTGTTATGGAGACGTATTACGTCTCGTCTCTTCGGTGTGTCCTGAGGCACTTTGTTGACCAACTCGGGGAGACTGATCAGTCCGACTCGGGTCGGCCGTCTGGTCGGTGTCTAAGCAGGTTTATAGTAGGCACCAAAGCACTTTCCTCTTCGGTCCCCCTACAGGTTGGAAGCGGTATTGTCCATTACTGTTACCATTACCATTATTCTTACGTCTCATTCGAACGAGTTAATGAACCACTGAAACGATTTCGGAAACATTATTTTAAGGTACAAAAGAATCTTTGGTGTTGGATTGATCGATATTGAAATCAATCAATATCAATAATTAAGGTCTCTGTTGTATTACTGTGTTGCAAAGTGGCATGTAATCAATGACAAAACGATGCCATGTGGCAGGAAAAAAGTTGTATTACGTTGACTGAGTACAACTCTCCTCCAAACTAAATACATTTCATACGTTTATAAGTTCTGGAAGAAGAAGGGTTCGGGTCATGACCAAACTATTATTATTATTATTAATCTTGGAAAGTTCCTTATCTAAGATTGTGTTTTCATCTTATGTGACGTCATCAGCATAAAAAGGTACATTTTTAGCAGAGTTACGTAATAAAATAAAAGCAGTAGGATCCTGCAACTGCTTTGTTGAATTGATTTCCCTAAACCGGAATGAACACACACACACACACACACACACACACACACACACACACACACACACACACACACACTCTACCACTCACACTCACTTACACACACACACACACACTCACTCACTTACACACTCACTTAAACACACACACACACAACCACTCACACTCACTTACACACACACACACACACACACACACTACCACTCACTCACACACACACACACTACCACTCACACACACACACACACAACCACACTCACTTACACACACACATACACACACTACCACTCACACTCACTTACACACACTACCACTCACACTCACTTACACACACACACACACACACACACACTACCACACACACACACACACACACACTCACTCACACACACTACCACTCACACTCACTCACACACACACACTACCACTCACACACACTACCACTCACACTCACTCACACACACACACACACACACACACACACACACTACCACTCACACTCACTCACACACACATTCACATGCTCACACAGTCGCACACTCACATACACACAAAAAAAGTATAAACCCAATTTATATTTGATATGCTAATAAAGCTGCTTGTGAAGCACTTTTTACAACACTCATGATAGAAAAGGATCTACTCGAGATAGCACGTGTGTACGATGGTATGCTGTCATTAAAAAAAACGGACTACACATAACGTCTTAAAACCCGTGTTTGTGTGTAAACCTCAGGGTGCTCCAGCTGATGAATCTGACGGACTCTCGGTTAGCTCAGGCCGGCAACGAAAGACTGGAGCTGGCCATGCTCAGCTTCTTTGAACAGTTCAGGAAGATCTACATCGGAGACCAGGTGCAGAAATCATCAAAGGTAAACCCTGCTTTTAATGCTGCAGCTGTGTTGGATCCTGTCAGACAGATTGTAGCATGCTGTGTAAAGGCCGACTAATGCTTCTGCGTTAAATTGACGCCGTGGGTACTGTAGAGGGATTATGTCTAAAATGAGGCCCTAAAGCCTGGCAGATCTGACTCCAATATATTAATTCCTGCGCCTTCTTACATCAGACTTAAGTTCACCAACACAAGGACCAATCTGAGACAAAGAGTTCAGTTAAGCAAAGTTTACTGAGTCCAGCATAAGAGTTACAACACAGTTGTGGATTCACAAACAGAGACTAAGTTCCCCTGGCAACAGACATTAAATGAGAGCTGGTCCACCAAGATCTCGTCTGAAAATCAACACTCATCTGTCCTCTCCCTCAAGCTTTTGTCCTATCCTCACAGGAGGGTGTCCTCTAGTTTCTAGACAGAAACTGGTATCTTCACAGACACACATGCCAAGGTCGGGGTCTCTGTGTGGTGCAACTTCCTCATCTGTTCTGCAACTTTAATTACCTTTCCTGTGTTTCTGCTCATCTGTCTAGTACACAATGAACTCTTATGCCATAAAAGGCTTAAACTATAGTTAACGGCTCAAGATTAACCTTCTATGCGTCAGAGACATTTCCTTCAACCACTTCCTCAATGACTGCACACAGCTTCTTTTGCAACGTGCACAAATATAGCTTTAACTGCTAATATTCTACAGTACGTACATAGGTACGTGGAGATATCGACCCTACGCTGCAACCAGGTGTGCACCTCTCGAAAAATGTAACTACATGTTGTGGCGACACAGGCCGCAAGAACTGTGATTGGATTGTTAAAATCCAAACGATGCCCAACCCTATACAGATTTCCCACCGTGGTCAGAAAGCACAGGGGAGACACTTTGTTTCTCTCACTATGCCTCTAGAGTCGCCTGGCTCGACACTCCCCCCCTCAGTGTACAGTACCCCTGCACTGTCTGCTGGTAGCGGGGGGCCAAGTTGGTGGAAACAAGCCAGTCTTTTGTCCGTCGCTCCGTGGGGTCTGCTCATGCTGACTTCAGCGGTTTCTATAGAGGCACTCTCAGTCTGTCTGCTGCTACCCGTGTTGTACTGTTGTGTTGTCAGACGTGGTGTAAAGTGCTCCGGTTCATGCTGACTGACGGGGTGTGTTCAGTGTTTTCCCTCGGTTTGTGGAGGACTTAGGTCGAGGTGTCTTAACTCAACGTCACTATGGGACAAAATGACAATCGCATCAAGAGCCAGACATGTTAAGTTTATTGACGTGCTTTTGTTTATTCGAAAAAGTAACATATGTTTGACCTTATCATTGCATGTCTTGTATAGTCTTCTCACTTACAGTTTGGCCGACATACAGTGCTAAGCACAAGTTTATGAACCCATGCTAAAGTTGACTAAAAAGAGAAAGAAAAAATCTTTTGGAAATTGATCTTAATCCCTTAATTAAAAAATATGAGGAAAATCCAACCTTTAAGGACACAAATTTTCTTTGTGAATGAATAATGTATCGTCAATAAATAAATGTTCTTCCTTAAAATACAGGGGGCATAAGTCAGTTCACCCCTATGTTAGATTCCCATAGAGGCAGGCAGACTTTTATTTTGAAAGGCCAGTTATTTCATGGATCCAGGATACTATGATCCTGATAAAGTTCCCTTGGTCCCCCCATCATCACATACCCTTCACCATACCCCCCCATCATCACATACCCTTCACCATACACCCCCCATCATCACATCCCCTTCACCATACCCCCACATCATCACATACCCTTCACCATACCCCCACATCATCACATACCCTTCACCATACCCCCCACATCATCACATACCCTTCACCATACCCCCCCCACATCATCACATACCCTTCACCATACCCCCCCACATCATCACATACCCTTCACCATACTCCCCCACATCATCACATACCCTTCACCATACCCCCCCATCATCACATACCCTTCACCATACCCCCCCATCATCACATCCCCTTCACCATACCCCCACATCATCACATACCCTTCACCATACCCCCCCACATCATCACATACCCTTCACCATACCTAGAGATTGGCATGGTTGTATTCCAGTTAGCCTAATAACTGGTTTGATTTGCATTGAGAGATGATTTTATGGAAAGTACCCCATGCCAATGTGTCTTCATGTTTGTAAAAGAGTGAAAACATGAAGCAGAACGTGGAACCAGCGAATTGTTTAGGGGCCGGCTGTGCCTGGAAGCAATGCCTCCGGTTTTTTGGAGTTTATGGGAAGCTCCGGCTTCCAGGTTGTTAAGTTTCTATTGTTTCTATTGTGGATGACCGGAAACAACGGTACAGTCGACACAATAACTAGCATTAGAGGAGCTGCTGGATGTATGGCTCTGTGTTGTCAGACTTAACCCCTCTGCCCCCGGTCAGTGAGGCCCCTGCTTTTTTTATCTTCTGCAGATCTCCTCATGCTTCAGTGGGCGTTCACACCGAGAAAAATGGTCCCTGCCATTTGCCGCAGGGGGGAGAGTGTCAATGAATAGAATAGAGGGTAGCTGGCGTCTCCCTTAGAGAGAGAGAGAGAGAGAGAGTGAGAAGCTCAGTCATCCGTGAGGACATCTGGTAAGGATGCCCCCTGGGCGCCTCCCTAGGGAGGTGTTCCAGGTCCATCAAGCTGGGAGGAGGCCTCAGGGGAAGACCCAGGACTAGGTGGAGGGACGTCCAGCTGGTGGGAGGCCTCAGGGGAAGACCAGGACTAGGTGTAGGCACGTCCAGCTGGGAGGAGGCCTCAGGGGAAGACCCAGGACTAGGTGGAGGGACGTTCAGCTGGGAGGAGGCCTCGGGGAAGACCCAGGACTAGGTGGAGGGATTATATCTCCAACCTGGCCTGGGAACACCTCGGGAAAGGGAAGTTTGGGGTCCCCTGCTGGAGCTGCTGCCCCCGCAACCCGACCCCGGATAAGCAGACGAAGATTGATGGATGGATGTAGAATAGAATACGTTTTATTGTCATTGGACAGCAGCTGTCCAACTAAATTTTCCGCAACTCGCCCTCAGTGGTACACAAATAAAATGACAGTACCCTTATAAAGGCAAAAGACACCGAATAAAAACAATAAATATAGTATATACAATAATAAAAGTCAGATATTGCACATTTGTATTTGCAGAAAGACTGTGATTGCACCATTATTTGTTAGTGTTCAGTTCTGTCAGTCGGCTCATCTGTGTGACATCCTGTTGTGTTCTTTAACTCCTCCCACCCCCCCACCCCAAACAAAGCACTCGTAGACATAATATTTAACAGTTACTGTTTTCTGTCAGATCGTTTATAGATTTCCATGTTTCCGACTGCACTTAAAGGCAGCTTCATTTCACAGCTGGGTTTTACGCGTGGTCTTAAAAATCAAAAATAGTCTGACATTTCCAAATCAAATGACATGGAGTTGCGTTTTTTCAGACCTTAGTGTGTATTTTTATCATTTACATTGACAGAGCTACTCTCTCTCTTTCTGTGTGTGTGTGTGTGTGTGTGTGTGTGTGTTGCAGCTTTATCGACGACTATCAGAAGTTTTGGGGCTGAATGACGAGACGATGGTACTCAGTGTCTTTATAGGGAAAATGTGAGTATACTAAAACATTCATCTGTCCAGCACAGTTTAATTCAACTTCATGGAAACAGTTTATGTTCATGTATGCTCTAAAAAAGCTTCCTGTTTGTGTCTGAAAACGATCTTTTCTCTCTTTCAGCATCACAAACTTGAAGTACTGGGGCCAGTGTGAACCAATCACCTCCAAGACACTCCAACTACTGAACGACCTCTCTTTAGGATATCCTTTCTGTGTGTGTGTGTGTGTGTGTGTGTGTGTGTGTGTGTGAGTGTGTGTGTTTGTGTCGGTGAGTGTGTGTGTTTGTGTCGGTGAGTGTATGTGTCGGGGAGTGTGTGTTAGTGTGTTTGTGTCAGTGTGTGTTTGTGTCAGTGTGTGTGTGTCAGTGAGTGTGTGTGTGTCGGTGTGTTTGTGTCAGTGAGTGTGTGTGTCTCTGTGAGTGTGTGTGTGTGTGTGTTTGTGTTGGGGAGTGTATGTCAGTGTGTGTGTTTGTGTCAGTGAGTGTGTTTGTGTCAGTGAGTGTGTGTGTGTCGGGGAGTGTGTGTCGGTGTGCTTGTGTGTGTGTGTCAGTGAGTGTGTGTGTCGGTAGTGTGTGTCGGTAGTGTGTGTCGGTGTGCTTGTGTGTGTCGGTGTGTGTGCTTGTGTCAGTGTGTGTGTCGCTGTGCTTGTGTGTGTATTCAGATTATAGACCTGACCCTAAAATCCATTAGAAATTGTTAATCCCATTTTTCAATAAGCAAATAGTATTCTAACTGCCGCTGAAATGTGCATTAACCCTTTAATGAGTTCCTGTGTCGGTACGTTTTCTCCTTGACTTCCTGTTTGTGCACATACAGCAGCGTGAGAAAGCTGGTGAAGCTCACCGCCGTCCAGTTCATGCTGAATAACCACACGGTGAGTACACGTTGGTTTATTAAATAATCACATTTGTGAGATGTGAAGTGTGTGTTTAACGTCCTGTGTGTTTGCTGCTGGGTCAGAGCGAGCACTTCTCCTTCCTGGGAGTGAACAACCAGTCGAATCTGAGCGACATGCGCTGTCGGACCACCTTCTACACGGCACTGGGACGCCTACTAATGGTCGACCTCGGTAAACATGCACACACACACACACACACACACCACCTTTATTTCTACAGGGAGCCTGATTAGATAGGCTGTCATGTAAACAGATTTAGAGACTTTTCCCCAGATAGCCGCTGTGTTATTTTTTTTATTTTCATTTCAAAAAAACATCCATAAACTCACAAAGCCATAACAAGTCCCTTCCCCCCCCCAGCCCTCCCCTCGTGTTGTATTTAAAGTGAAACACATCTACAGGTTCACACGTTCAGTGATAACAGTGAAGTTTAATTAAAAAATATATTAATTTGTTGCACTTCAAGTTCAAAAAGCCGTTTATTAACACGTGTGTGTGTGTGTATATCTGTGTGTGTGTGTGTGTGCATCTGTATCTGTGCACGTCTGTGTGTATCTGTGTGTGTGTATCTGTGTGTGTGTGCACGCGCGTCTGTGTGTATCTGCGTCTGTGTGTATCTGTATCTCTGTGTGTGTGTGTGTGTGTCTAGGTGAGGACGAGGACCAGTTTGAACAGTTCATGCTGCCTCTGACGGCTGCGTTTGAAACCGTGGCTCAGATGTTGAGTACGAACACCTTCAACGAACAGGAAGCCAAGGTGATTTTATTAGATTTTTTTAATGGAAAAGTGTGTGTGATGTCAGCTCGTTAAATATGAATCTGTTCTAGTTTCTTCTCTCCTCTGGGACAGGACACTGAATATCTTTGAGTTGGGGACAAAGCCAGACATTTGAGGCTTTTTGGGAAACACTGATCCACATTTTTCACTATTTTCTGACATTTTAGAGACCAAACAACTCCTCCAGAAAATAATCCACACATTAATCCGCTCTAGATTTCATCAACTGGAAGTTAACGACACTAAATGGTTTCATGAGGCGTCTCTATTTGGGGATTTTAACCGATCCCAAAGGAAAAGAAGTACAGCAGCACAAGGCAGACAAATCTGTATTGTTATTCATAGATGGCTGCGTTTCTTATTTTGTACGCACACTTCCTGTTTACAGCGGAGTACCAGCTTTAGAATCACAAGATTTATTGTCATTGTACAAAATGAACAACGAAATTTTTAGCAGCAGTTCACCCAGTATCATAAATCTAAGAGACAAGAAATAAATAGTAAAACAACAAATTAGAAAGACATATATACACAACATTTATATAGACGCAGAATTAGAAAGAAATATATACACAAAAACTACTAGTTATTGCACATGGTCCGTATGTGAAGGGGGGTGTGTGTGTGTGTGTGTGTGTGTGTTCAGTGTAGTGATGGCTTGTGGAAAGAAGCTGTTCCTGAGTCTGTTTGTCCTGGTCCTGATTGACCTGTAGCGTCTGCCAGAGGGCAACAGGTCAGACGGGGTAGGCACTGAACTTTGAGAGAGAGGTTTTATTGTGGCGGGTTTCTTCTTCCTGTCCCGTTTCCTGCAGAGGACTCTGGTGGGTTTGGTCCGAGACCTGCGAGGCATCGCGTTCGCCTTCAACGCCAAGACCAGCTTCATGATGCTCTTCGACTGGATGTATCCTTTCAGCTGTCCGTAGCAGCGCAGCGTGTCCTCAACCTAACCTCTGACTATATTTAATCCTCAACACAGTCTCTGCAAAGTCCTAACCGTCCTGTTGTCATCGGGTCTAGTCTGACCCACATTTTAAAACAAAATAACGTGGATGGTTCCCTACGACACTCTTCACAAGTAAAAGAATGTTGAAAAACGTAGGAAAGAATGTCAAACAAGCAGAAAATACTGAACTACTAAAGTACTAATACTGCACTAAAAAGTCTCGAAAAAGACGACCAAAACGTTGCAGGTCGACGGGAAGACAACGCGAGGGTCTGAAAAGTATTTCCTTTTGTTTACAAAGGTCTTCCATTTTCTCTTGCCCTATCGTAAGATTAAATCAGTACCGTAACGTCGTAAATAAATGTTTTGTGTGCGTTTGGTACGGAGCCACTAAAGTTTGTCCTGTTTACGGTAACGTAACAGCTGTTTTAACCAGACCGAGTATTAATCTCACACACACACACACGCACGCACGCTCACACACACTCAAACACACCACACACATACATGCACACACACGCTCATACACATGCTCACACACACACGCTCATTCACACACACACGCTCACACACACACACACACATACATGCTCACACACAAATACATGCTCACACACGCTCATACACACATGCTCACACACACGCTCACACACATGCACAAACACACACACACAGAGAAAGATGAGAAAAAGGACATGGGAATATTTCTTTTTCTCCTGCGTACTTTCTGGTCACCTGTTGTTACACCGACTCCCGGTCTCAACTTTTTGCCGTAGGCATTCAAAATAAACGGAAAGACCTGCGTTTTTGCCGGACTGTCTGAAGACCGACGCAGTGTGAATATATGCTCAGCCAGCCAGCGCCTCACTAGAGCATTCTTATGCTCACCATAAAGTACCGGGTGTGACAGGATGTTATACGACAGTCCGGGGGGGGGTTCTGCCTTTTTTATTTGGCCATGAAGTTCTCATCACATTTCATCCTAGGTAGTTTTTTAAAAAGTCTTCAGTTGAACTTGTAGGATCCTGGTTAACCCTGTAAAAGAACCGTCCTGAACGCAGCCCCGCAGATATCCGGCCTACATGCCCATCCTGCAGCGAGCCATAGAGCTCTGGTACCACGACCCAGCATGCACCACGCCTGTCCTCAAACTCATGGCCGAGCTGGTTCACAACAGGTAAACGTGCTCAGTAGAAAATGTGTGTCTCTCTCTCTCTCTGCCTGTCTCTCTCTCTGTCTGACTTTCTGTCCTCTCTGTCTGCGTCTTCTTACATTAGGCCCCCTTCGGCTACCTGAAGGAGTTGCGCTGCCCTCTCTGTCTCTCTTTGTCTCTCTCTCCATCTCTCTCTCTCCCTCTCTCTGTCTCCATCACTACGCTGTTGCTCTCCTCTTTCTGTCTCCGTCTCATCTTCCCCTCTTCCATTCTCCTCCTCATCCTCCTCCTGTATGTTACCATCTGATCCGTTGACAGACAGTAGACATTAGATCTGAGTTATGAAATGATACGTTGCTCTCTGCCTGCGTCATCTCTGGATCGCCTCATATCTTCTCTTTGTTAAAACGCATCTAAATGGATGCGAAAAAAGGAAGAAATCGAACCCGAAATTTTCGGAGGCAGTGTGTAAACATGATTGACACAACGTTAGGTCATTTTTATTTTGTAAGGTCCGAAAACTGCGCACATACATTTCAGACTCAGTGTGCAAAGACCTTAAGAGGCAATTTGGTCGGTGCCTGAAAAGTATTGAATTCACATCCTGGCCCCAGGGGGGGAGGGGTGCACCTCATCTTACATCTCTACTTCCCTGAGAATGATTATTTATTGATAACTAACCTTCTGTTTTGTTGTTGTCCGTAGATCCCAAAGGCTGCAGTTTGACGTGTCGTCGCCCAACGGCATCCTGCTGTTCAGAGAAACCAGCAAGATGATCACGACCTACGGTACGTCGACCACAAACCTCCTGTCACTTCCAGGTTCATACACTCTCCTGCTGAAGTATGGAGGCCCACAGTGTTCAGAACTAAACCAAATAAAATCAAGATGTACAGTACTGTGCAAAAGTCTTAGGCAGGTGTGAAAAAATGCTGTAAACTAAGAATGCTTTCAAAAATATATTTTTATCAATTTACAAAATGCAAAGTGAGCGAACAAAAGAAAAATCTAAATCACAATATTTGGTGTTACTACCCTTTGCCTTCAAACCAGCATCAATTCTTATAGGTACACTTGCAAAAAGTCAGGGATTTAGTAGCATTGTAGTCAGGTGTACGATCAACCACTTATAGTATATAGTTATATAGGGTTATACTGCATCAGCAAGGTCTCTCCCAGACAAAGATCTCAAAGCAGACTGCTGTTTCAAGATGTGCTGTTCAAGCACAAAGAAATGTTGAGGATCGCAGACGCAGTGGTCGGCTGAGGAAACTTAACACATCAAGCTTATTTCCCTTTGAAATGGGAAGATGTCCAGCAGGGCCATCAGCTCAGAACTGGCAGAAACCAGCGGGACCCAGGTACACCCATCTACTGTCCGGAGAAGTCTGGCCAGAAGTGGTCTTCATGGAAGAGTTGCAGCCAAAAAGCCGTACCTCCGACATAGAAACGAGGCCAAGCGACTCAACTATGCACGAAAACGTAGGAACTGGGGTGCAGAACAATGGCAGCACGTGATCTGGACTGATGAGTCGAAATTTTTAATATTTGGCTGTAGCAGAAGGCAGGTTGTTGGCCGAAGGGCTGGAGAGCGCTACAATAATGAGTGTCTGCAGGGAAGAGTGAAGCACGGTGGAGGTTCCTTGCAGGTAGGGCTGGGCGATATGGAGAAAATCAAATATCACGATATTTTTGACCAAACGCCTCGATATCGGTATTGTAAGGTTGACAATTGGTGCTTTCATAAAATATCTTCCACATTTAGATTTTAGATAAATAATCAGCTGTAATGTAGATATAATGTCTAAGTGGTTAAAGGCAAATAATAGAACAGCTAGAACGGTCTGGTGAGTTCAGAAAATGACATCACTCTACTGTAACGCAGCCTTTAAAACCAGGAAAAGACAACACTTGTAACACCATGTAACGATATTACAATTCTTCAAAATCTAAGACGATATCTAGTCTCATATCACGATATCGATATAATATTGAAATATTGCCCAGCCCTACTTGCAAGTTTGGGGCTGCATTTCTGCAAATGGAGTTGGAGATTTGGTCAGGATTAATAATGTCCTCAATGCTGATAATACAGGCAGATACTTATCCATCATGCAATACCATCGGGAGGCGTATGATTGGCCCCCAAAGTTATTCTGCAGCAGGACAACGAGCCCAAACATCCAGCCTAGGTCATTAAGAACTATCTTCAGCGTAAAGAAGAACAGGAAGTCCTGGAAGTGATGGCATGGCCCCCACAGAGCCCTGGTCTCAGCATCACGGAGTCTGTCTGGGATTACATGAAGAGACAGAAGGATTTGAGGAAGCCTCCAGCTAGAGGAGATCTGTGGTTAGTTCTCCAAGATGTTTGGAACGACCTACCTGCCGAGTTCCTTCATAAACTGTGTGCGAGTGGACCTAGAAGAACTGATGCTGTCTTGAAGGCAAAGGGGGGTCACACCAAATACTGATTTGATTTAGATTCCTCTTCTGTTCATTCACTGCATTTTGTTAATTGATGAAAATAAACTATTAACAACTTCCATTTTTGAAAGCATTCTTAGTTTACAGCATTTTCAGTGTCCTGTCCCAGAGGAGAGAAGAAACTAGAACATATTCACATTTAACAAGCTGACATCACACACGTTTTACCTTTTTTATTTAACGACTAATGGATGAATCTTTGCAGCAATGAGTCGATGGTAAAAACCATCCTCACATCTTCTTTCTTTCTTGGTTGCAGGGAATCGTATCCTGACGCTGGGAGAAGTCCCGAAGGACCAGGTGTACGGCGTGAAGCTGAAGGGCGTCAGCGTTTGTTTCGCCATGCTGAAGGCGGTGCTCAGCGGCAACTACGTCAACTTCGGGGTCTTCCGTCTCTACGGCGACGACGCGCTGGACAACGCCTTACAGACCTTCATCAAACTGCTGCTGTCCATCCCTCACAGTGACTTACTCGTAAGTTCTTCAGCACACAAGTTAGGCCTCCTGCACACTGGCTGCGTGGCGTGTCAGCTGCGTGGCGTGTCAGCTGCGTGCCAGCTGCGTGGCGTGTCAGCTGCGTGCCAGCTGCGTGGCGTGTCAGCTGCGTTGGGTTTGCGTGGCGTGCCAGCTGCGTGGCGTGAGCGTGGCGTTTGCGTGGTGTGCCAGCTGCGTGGCGTTTGCGTGGCGTGTCTGCTGCGTGAGCGTGGCGTGCCAGCTGCGTGGCGTGTCAGCTGCGTGAGCGTGGCGTGCCAGCTGCGTTGGGTTTGCGTGGCGTGCCAGCTGCGTGGCGTGAGCGTGGCGTGCCAGCTGCGTGGCGTTTGCGTGGTGTGCCAGCTGCGCGGCGTTTGCGTGGCGTGTCTGCTGCGTGAGCGTGGCGTGCCAGCTGCGTGGCGTGAGCGTGGCGTGTCTGCTGCGTGAGCGTGGCGTGCCAGCTGCGTGGCGTGAGCGTGGCGTGTCTGCTGCGTGAGCGTGGCGTGCCAGCTGTGTGGCGTGGCGTGCCAGCTGCATGGCGTTTGCGTGGCGTGTCTGCTGCGTGAGCGTGGCGTGCCAGCTGCGTGGCGTGAGCGTGGCGTGTCTGCTGTGTGGCGTCTGTGTGGTGTTTTCTATGTCTTTCCACACCAGAAACGTGTCTGACTTGGCGCTGCTGCTGCTAGCCCTGTCTGTACACATGGATGTTTCCCATTGATAAAATGAAATAATAGCATGTTCTCCAACTTTATTTTGTGAATATTTTTGTGTTTGTACATTTGTTTGCACATATTTCGATATATATTTTTATATTTCAATTCCCTTTCCTGAGATAATAAAGTCCATGTTATTGTTTTATTGAAATCCAATTTAAAAAGGAGATTTTGCTAAAATGTTAAAAGCATATCCTACAGTCCAGCATCCGTCTTTCTTTCCCTGATTTATTAAATGTATTTGTGTCTAAATGACATATAAACATCTTTTCCTATTCTATGTTGTCTGGAAATGCTTCCAACACGCTGGCGTGTCGTGTGAAAAATAGGCGTCGGTCCTCTTTCTAGCACGCGTTTTCAAGCTGCGCCTGAGACGTGCGCGTCACGCAGGCAGTGTGCTCGCTCCAACCTGTTAACGTGGGAGCCCAAATAAAAATGGACACGCCACGCAGCTGACACGCTCACGCCAGAAGCAATACTTTGGAAAGGGCCGTTTCCAAAATATGTTTATGTGCCCTTGGGGGGTGTTTGTTTTAAGGCGAAGATTCACAACAATAGGATTTTTACCATTTAAACAACTAAAAAACTGTACAAACAGCCAGTTTACACCACTGTGACCGGACCAGACGGTGTAGCGTAACTCTTCTTCTCTTCAGGGTTTCTGTCAGCTTCGCCATCAGCTTCGTTCAGGATGGGTAGATGGATGGGTGGATGGACGTTGTCCCATGAGGGAGATTTGTTTTCGTAGTCTGTTTACTGCCCATGGCAATATACACGCACAAATACATCAACAGAAACATAGCGACAGGTATATAGACATTCATCCATCAATATTTGCAGCTCTAGTTATCAGTTTAGGTAACACTTTACTTGAAGATATCTGCATAAGAGTGACATGACACTGTCATAACTATGACATGACACTGTCATGAACGTGTCATAAACATAAACAAGTCATAAACGTTTATGACATAACGCTTCTTTCAGTAAGTGTCATTCAGTTTTTGTCATGACAAGTTAGGGTTCGGGTTCATGTGTCATGTGTTCATGACAGTGTCATGTCGCTCTTATGTAAGTACCTTCAAGTAAAGTGTTATCACTTCCGCTCAAACGCGATGAAAACGGCCACCACCTACAACATAAGTGCACAATATAATAATCAATAAATAAATGAGACCATAAACAACATAGTGTATGTGGCTCCTACAGGTTGGTTTATGCTTTTGTAAAGTAGCAACAGGAGGTGTGACGTGTAATTTGCATATTCTGTGTGATGTAAGCGTGTCTCTCTCTCTCTTCCCTGTCGCTGCAGGACTACCCAAAACTCAGCCAGTCCTTCTACTCTCTGCTGGAGGTGCTGACTCAGGACCACATGAACTTCATCGCCAGCCTGGAGCCGCACGTCGTCATGTACATCCTGTCGTCGATATCAGAGGGGCTCACCGCGCTCGGTAAGAAAACACTCACAGGGTCAGGGTTTGAGTCTTCAGCAGTGGTGGAAAGAAGTATTCAGACCCTTCACTCAGGGGTTCTCCTGACTCAGAATGGGCCTTTGAGGCACAGAACAGCAAGATTGGTGATCGGGTTGCGTAAAGTAAATGCAATCTACTCTATGCAGTCCGTTACCTTAACTCTCCTGTTGTCCTCGGGTCAAATTTGACCCGTTTGCAAAAACTTTCTATATCCGAACTATGACAAAAGAACGTTGAAAAAAGTGACAAATGTTGGAAAAAGCTACACAAATGCAGGGGGAAAAATCAACAAAAACATTTTCTTTTTTAACGCTGAAAACAGTGAAAAAATCAGAAAAAGGGCCAAAGAAATCCATCAAAAACATCGCCAAAGGTGACAAAAACTTGTTAATAAAAGTGACAAAAGAATTGGAGAAAGTGGAAAAAAAAACATTGAAAAAGCAACAAAAAACATAATAAAAAAGTGACCAAAAAATAGGAAAAAAAGTGACAAAAATATTTGAATAAAACGTTGAGAAAAGTGTAGAAAAAGAACATTTTGACCCAGAAAAACCCAAAGTTTCAGGTCGACGGGAAGTCAACGGGTTATTTGAAAGAAATCTATATGTATTTGTCTATTATTTCTGACAATTTGACCAACAAAAATGTCTATTACGCTGGAGTAAATGAAAGCCCAA